>NC_047135.1:31388009-31468009 GCF_009829125.3 Periophthalmus magnuspinnatus | reverse complement strand
TAAAATACATGTGATGGCTTTGAGTGAGGCCATCTTTGTCTGGCAAGTGATTGACAGTGGGGTCCATTTCTTTTCATGAATATCTCTTTGTCAAGTGTGAAGTGGTGCTGGCCTCTGTAAACCCATAACTACATTCCTGAGTGTTTGCAAGAGAAACAAGGTAACTACAGTTTAAGAAATAGGCCAAAATAGTGTGACACCCACTGGCAGAAATGGGGCGCCAATATTAGAAGTTAAATATAGCTACTAAGGGTCAGCCAGCAATTATAGGCAGCCAAAGAATATATTTTTCTTTAATTATTAGTGCCTCTTTGTAGTTTGTATAATCTGTATTTTTAACCCTGCAGTCCCACAGATATCACCAGTGCAAAGAAAGGCACCATATTTTAACTGATAAGGTACATGACTTACTTGAATGTATCCAGTATATGTGCTGAGTTAGTGTAGTGAGTCAGGAAAAGTCTCATGTCGGCAGCAGTCCACCGGTCTGAACGGCAAGGCTCGATAAACTAAAGATGTAACCAAATGAGAAAAACATTGATCAGCCATCAGGACTACAATATCAGTAAAAATATATTAAATGCAAACCTTTTCCACAAGGTCAATAAAGAAATCTCTGACATCTTTCGTGTTGGTCAACTTTGCGGCAATGTTGACGAGACCTCGGGAAAGGTTCTGCAAATTGAAATAAACCAGTTAGTATTAATATGGAAGGTGTCACTGCACAATATGGACTGGATATCTCTTACTTTGAAATTAGCTTCCATTTCGTTGAATGCTTTTGTCTTCCCCCTTAAAGCTGTACAAACAAGACTAAACATAAAATTGGGCGTGAATTAGATTAGATTTGGGTTATTAGTTATAGTGTAAACATTTATTAAATTACCTTTTGTGTTGATCCAGTAGGTCTTTATCTGTTATCAGTATTTTTAGCTCTTTTAGCTCTTGAAGAAACTCTTTGTCAAGATCAACATCCATGTCTTCCACCATGTTATCTGTGACAAATGTTTCAGGTCACAATGACTTCATACGCAAATAATTGGGATTTTTTCCAATTTATACTTTCACTAATGTAAAATACTGTAATGCCATGGAAAATGGGGACCTCTAGTGGTATTTTTAATGTGGGTAAAGCACAACCCAGATAAATGTAGTTATCACATATTGGCAGAAAATGCTCACCAACAGCACCCACTGTCCAATTGTTGATCAGCTGCCCAGCACAAAAAGCAAAATCCTGAAAGTTTAGATACTGCAACTTTCTTTTCCCCGTCTCAAAACGATTGTTGGCAAAGAAGACAATTGCAGCATAATCCCTATTATAAGCAACATATTATCAATGACATTGTATTTTTCTACCTATCACATCTCCAAGGTTGTAATTTATTTTTTGATCACCTGGCAAGTTTGTCTGACAGAAGAAAATGTTGACGGATATTCTCCACTAGGGGTCCTTTTAGTTCCTCCACCACTTTGAAAACCCTCTTGAAGTTGTCAAACTATCATTAAGCACAGAATAAAATGTATTTGAGTTAATTCACTGAAATAATCCTTTCTGGATCAGGCAGAAAATAATCTATTAATTTAAAGTAATGTTTTGGGGGTTTTTTACTCACTTGTCTTCTGCAGCTTTTAAGGGTTACACCGGTTTTGCTGCTGATATCATCCAAGTCTTTCTTGGTTCCTTTAGAAAGTTTCTTTCCCAGAACCTCCCGGACAAATGTATCATCAAAAGTATAGTACCTGGAGATAAATGAAACTGACATGACTTTTTTCTATGTGTTTCTTCAAGGATATATAAAAATGTGAATTGTGTACCTCTCTATAAGCATTGCTTGTCTATGAGGGGGAATCTGAAAAAGCAGCTGATTGGCCAGTTTGGCGGGACTGTGCAGTAGACGCTCACACATCTGGAAGGTCCTGTACTGATCCATGGTGTCACTGAGCAGCACATCAGCACTAGCCTCACACTCCTCCAGCACACCCCCTTCCATTCTCACCTTCACAGCATCATTCACTGCAAGACAAGAACTAAATATTAATTATTTAAATAAAATCAAAATTATTTTAACATTATAGTCCTAAAATGGTTGGAAGAATATAGAAATTTACTGCATTATAATAGCACAATTTAATGACTGAATGACAATAACTTGGAGATACAACAGAAGACTCCTCAGTTATAATTACAGAGTAATAGAGTAATACCTGTGTAACCATCTAACCAGAGCTGGTAAACCTCTTCGTCCATAATGGTGGTATTACCCACAAAAACATCCAGCTCCACAGCCATCTGAAGACAACATAAAAACATTAGTGTCAGTCCCATGAATTAACTGCTAACAACTCGAACATTACCTTTAACGTGTAGTTCCGCAGGCTGCAGACACGAACTCAAACTGGTATTTGATCTATAGCTTGATGACCATGATTTAATTAGCTGCCATTGTGCGTTCACCAGAAGCGAAATGCTAGCTGTTAGCTGTTTATGAATGCTTTACGGGACACTTGTTCGAGTGATCTTTACTCTAAACTAAACTATAACTGACCAAAGACACTTAAAATTAGATTACACTGTGAGTGCGAATTAGCCAGAAGAGGCTTAAGCGCAATGTCAACAACAGCAGCAGACACTCGAGACCTACTTCCGGGTTTCCTACGTCACAGGAACGTGTAACGTTCAAGTGCTGTTTTTTGCGGTGTTTCAAGCTGTATTTCTTTTATTGAACAATACGAATATTTATGTTTTACATATTTAATTAAAAGCAAGAAATGCATATTGCATAGCCCTCAGATTTGAAATATTTAGCAGTAAAGTATAATGTTTAGGCTAGTCTAAACCAATAGGCCTAAGTTAGCACACTTATTAAACCAGGTCTGAATTATAATAAACTAAGACTGAGGTGTGGATTTGTTTTATTTATTTCAATAAACATGAGACATATGTAAACATAATCATTTCCCCCAGATTAAGACAAAAACATCAGGCTGATAGATTTGTCTAAAACCAACTCTCAAACTGCAGAAGGCTCTATGTACCACTAGAGGCAGCCTGTGTATCACTACAGTTTGTGAACCTCTGGCCTAGGCTATTTTGATCTGTTTTGTGGTACAATTGAGATTGAGAATTTCGGCTGAATCAATGAGTGAAGCACAAAATTGAAAATGTGAAGTTAAAGAAGTTATATATTTCCTTCTGAGGAGATGTCCACACGTGACAGATGTGTGATTGGATCGTCCCAAATTTGAAAGTTCACCTGATTGTTGTATAGTCTACTCTGGTTTGTTCCAGTACAGTAGCCATTTTGAATAGATATTTATTTTTGCTTTTAAGGTAGGCTATTGCAGTTCTTTGAATTTAAAGATAAAAAGCCATATATAACTTTTCTACGGATTCTGAAAAATACAAGGTCATCATGGTGGGAGTCGCTTGTGGTCATGGAGATAGATTCATTTTATGGCATACGTTGGGATTTTGCAAGTGAATGAGATGAAGTTTAAATATGTCAACTGGACAAATCATTGTAGGACGTTTTGTTACTCGTCCAAGCTGCTTCTCCAGTTCTGGTCAGATTGCTGGTGGACACTGCCTTATATCTATCTGAAGGGAGGGGCCTAACTAACACTGAAACTGTAGACAGCTATTGTCTCCAGTTACAGCCTTAACAACCCCATTCAACCTTTAATGGCCCTCCTATAGTTCTCTTTTCTTTCTTTTTGTTTGCTTTGGGTCTGAGGATGGATGTATAACTCTGTGAGAGATTATGTCTCAGTCCCCCATTCCTGTTTAAGGAAGAATTGTCTTTCCTAACAAAAAAAAAAAGCTAAATTCAGTTTTATCAGTTATCCAGTTGACAGACTTAAACTTCGGCTTTTGCTATGGATCAGACCTGGACGACTTTGCAAGTGAATGGTTAACATGTCCATGGAGACAAGACGTTGGCGGACCCAGACGTTCTACAGTGCACCTTTATAGAAGCTCTGCAGGTCAAGGCTGGGAGGTCTCTACCTGACTGACCTGTGAAATCACTGTGTTGCGTACTTACTCTGCTCACATCTGATTTTTTTCCTCCAGTGACTAATCCAGGCAAAACAAATCCCGTAGCAATGCTTAAATCCCTCTGGTCTCCCGCCCTCCCTTGTGTTGTTCATGTGTCCTTCAAATGTTAAACGTTTTGTTAGAAAGGCCTATGGAGTTGCACTGTGATAACCTCATGTGACACCCAGACTGTGACTCCATGCACGGCTCACTCATGGCCCAGTTAACACCCTGCATTGTTGTGGCCTCAGTGAAACAATGACGGTGGAACACGGGGCGGAAGGATGTGGATGAATGTCTCAGCTAAAAGGCATGGAGGTCTGCTGCCTGTCACACTCGGATATTTTAAATAATAGCCTGCTAAGAGTGCGCCAAAACACGGACTTACGCCAGACTGAATGCGCATGTCTCCCTTTTTGAATTATGTCAGGCGAGATACCAGGGCGCGCGTATGTGCATCACGATTTGGTCATTATTGGAGCAGCTCTCTGCATCCTCACGTCAGTGTGATCCCATCCAAAAAAAGTGAACACATGCCACCACCAGGCTCTGTTATTTCCGAGTGATTTTTCAAAATTAAAGTTTTCTAGATTTTTGCTTGGGAACTGAAACCTCATTTTAGATTGTGATTGGGCTCAATCACAATCTAAAAGCCCAAATGAAAAATATATTAATTATCTTGAATGTTTACTTTGCCTACGATAGCCGACTTACATACCAAAACAGTGGGTTTTATGTTGAATGTAAAAAACGAGCTGTCCGTTTCCGTGTTGTGGCAAAAGCTGTTCGCTGGATTCAAGGCAGATTGGAGTCGAGAAAGTGGCAGGAGCGGACATTGTGGTGGTGTTGGCTCCGCTACGGACGCGCAACGATTAATGGGTAAAGGACTGAATCGCCCGACTTTATTTCACCTGGAAACTGCACGCCGTTTGTGAAGATTTCATTGTTGTTTTTACGGACTGCATGTCGAATAACGGATAGGACCTGGTGGGTTCATGTGTCCAAGCAAGCGCGATGTCATCTGCGTAAAAACACATCTGCAGGCTGTTCGCTCGGACTGTTGGACTAAGCCTCAGTAGATCCAAAGGGTCTTTTATATATGGTACAAAAAGCCAATAGAATAGACCACAGTGACAGTATGTAAATTAAGGACAACCTTGGAGGCCTTTAACCGAGTCTGCCGCTGTGCGTGGATGGCACATTGACATTAATGCGCGTTTTCTTACTCAAATTCATCAGGGATTTATTTATGCTGTGCGAATTAAGTCTGATTCGCCACTACAGACAAGGATCACATGTGTTTGCCTGGGTCTTGCCCGTGGGGATCATTTCAGGGAATGTGGCAACTGGAAAACACGGGATGAAGAAAATGACGGCTCTATGATGGTTTTGGGCTGCGCACTAGTCTGTTAATGCACTGAGTCTCAGGGACAAGTGAGTTCATAATCCAAAATGAGCAGCGAAGGTGAGGTATTAAACAGAGAGCTGTCAAAAGTGTCTGACGAAGACTTGCTGTCATGCTCCAAAGAAGAGCTTGTGAACCGGCTTCGTAAAGAGGAAACAGACAAGATTTCAGCACTGGTTCAACGAGGAAAGCTAATCAAAGAAGTGAATAAACAACTGCAGGGACATCTTCTAGAAATCAGGGAATTAAAAGTAATCAATCAACGCCTACAGGAGGAAAATGTTGAGCTAAGAGACCTTTGCTGTTTCTTGGATGATGACAGACTCAAAGTGAAGAAGCTGGCTCGAGAATGGCAGCTGTTTGGGCGCCATGCTGCCAAAGTGATGCGAGAGGATCTAGGGGGATACTTGAAGAAGCTGGCTGACTTGGAGCGCTTACAAGATGGCCTGGTAAAGGAAAACTTGGACCTGAAGGAGCTATGTCTGGTGTTAGAGGAGGAGTGTGTCAGCAGGAGCGACTCCAGTCCGGGGGGCTCCACTGAGTTGAACCTGCCCTGCATGGTGGCCCGAGACCTGGGGGATGGCAGCTCCAGCACAGGCAGTGTTGGAAGCCCGGATCAGCTTCACCTGGTGTGCTCTCCTGATGACTGAGGACAGAAATGTTAACTCCAGAGCAACTAAACAACACCGTTGACCTTGTTGTGATGGAGGAGGCAGACGCATTTTTGATGTAAAGACATTAGGGCTTTCTGAATGCTGCTCAATCGGAGTGCCACTGTTTCATATTCAGGACTTTCTTAAAACATTTTGCAGTTGAATTTTCAGTGTTTTTAATGTGTTTTTTCCGATTTACTGACCTTCTTTTCAGTGGTATAACAGTGAAATGAAATGGGACCAAGTAAGTGGGTCACATATTAATTTGTCTCTGCACTGGGCTAGCCTACACTGGTGGAAGCCTTGTTTCCTTATTGCACTGGAGGATAGCATAGATCTGGTAAATTTAAAGGAGCGATATTACGCTATTTTCAGATCTATGTTATAATGTTGTTTCCTCATCACAAACATACCTGGAGTTGTGTTTTGTTTGATTCACACATGTTTAACACACAAACACTGCATATTTTGACTGTGTTCTTCTCTCAAACAGAAAACACTCTATTCCACCTTGTGATGTCATATGGTCATACAGGAAGTGCTCCACTGTGTTTTTAAACTCCATACACCTTCACTAGAATCATTTGGGTCATTTCAGCCCTAGAAATGCCTGGAATTTTCTACTAAACTAAAAGGTAGCTGTTAAATATAAAACTACCACATTGACATGACAGGGTGGAACAGAGCATTTTAAGCTTTGGAGATGTAGACAGACTAATAACAAAGATTTACTCAAACACGTGTGAATGAAACAACACACAACTCCATGTTTTTGATGAGGTAACAACTTTATAACATGGCTGAAACCTCACACGAGTCAATTTTGTATTTTGGACCTTTAGAGATCCTTTTCAATCCAGTTTGAGCCATATTTATTCCACTGAAAAATAAATAAATAAATAAAAAATAAAAAAAACAGTAACACTGGCATTGATCAGTTGTGATTTTAAAAGTTTAGTTAAATGTCTGTTAATGTGTAATATTTATGCACTCAGATCCTCAGGACAGGATTGGAGTGTTGTGTGTGCATGATGAGCCTGTTTAACACTCTGGATCCCTTCAGGTTTACTGTTGGTGGTGCTTGGTGTGTTGAGATTTTAACTGGACCTTACCAATGGACCTTTTTTAAGAACTAAAAACAGATCATGCCTCTGACAAACACTTTTTGTATGTGAAATTTAAGTGAGTTCTTGATACGGACGCTTGTTGGTTTACAGTTTTCACAGCCACTGTTGTTAGGCAATGATGTTTTGGTCACATCTGAATTTTTCATAGATTACTGTTGAGTGCTAAAATAGCAGTCACACAGCAACGTTGCAATCTTATACCTTTTCTGTAACATGTGCTTGTATTACCTTTGTAATATTAGGATTACGTTGACCTCTATTTGTTCAAATTTAATATATTAGCATTGATAATTGATTTTGTTTGAAGTAGATGCACATAGGTTGAATGAGAAAATACCTGCTTTGTTGTTTTTGGATTATTCTGATAGTTCCATAGAGCTTTAATACAGTGGCTAAATTACACTTTCCACCTTCTTTTGTGTCTTTTTTGTGAAAAGAAAAAATGGATATAAAACATTAGAGGAGCGGGCGGGTGGGTGGTGAGTCTCTGCCTCAAGTGGAGGAGTTCAAGTATCTCGGGGTCTTGTTCACAAATGAGGGAAGGATGGAGCGTGAGATTGACAGGCGGATCGGTGCAGCGTCTGCAGTGATGCGGTCGCTGTATCGGTCCGTTGTGGTAAAGAAGGAGCTGAGCCCAAAGGCAAAGCTCTCGATTTACCGGTCAATCTACGTTCCTACCCTCACCTATGGTCATGAGCTCTGGGTAATGACCGAAAGGACAAGGTCACGGATACAAGCGGCTGAAATGGGTTTCCTCCGCAGAGTGGCCGGGCGCACCCTTAGGGATAGGGTGAGGAGCTCAGTCACACGGGAGGAGCTCGGAGTAGAGCCGCTGCTACCTAAATGTTGAGAGGAACCAGTTGAGGTGGTTCGGGCATCTGCTCAGGATGCCTCCTGGACGCCTCCCTAGGGAGGTGTTCTGGGCATGTCCCACCGGGAGGAGGCTCCAGGGAAGACCCAGGACACGCTGGAGGGACTATGTCTCTCGGCTGGCCTGGGAACGCCTTGGAGTCCCACCGGAGGAGCTGGAGGACGTGTCTGGGGTGAGGGAAGTCTGGGAGTCCCTGCTTAGACTGCTGCCCCCGTGACCCGGCCCCGGATAAGCGGAAGAAAATGGATGGATGGATGGACATTAGAGGAGTGACTATAGCACATAGTCATTCCATTGTTTTCATGGGGGTTTATTTTTGAATCCTCATAATCCACACACTGAAAATTAGCACTGTGATACTGACAGTGTTGTTAATACCCGTTTGGTGAGCTGTCCACCATCCTTGAAATTTAATATATTTTAGGAAACTGTGCATACTGTAATGTTCAACTGCTCATTTGTTTTAGGTAAATCTATTAACCAAAAATTTGTTTCCAAACAACTTAGACTTTTCATGTTTATTTTATCTAAATAGACATTTGTCATGAAGAAAGTGTTCAGGCACTGCCTAACAAGTATTTCATCTACCAGAAAAGACTTTATCAAAAATATATTACACTCTGAAAAATAAATATTGTTACAGAATAGATTTGTCATCTATGGTCCAGCCTTAGTGGTCAGTCAATTGGACATACAATTGTAATAAAACAAAACACAGACCTACACATTAGAAGGCACACTGAGTGTTGTAGTCATAGACAGTATTATTCAGTAATGCATCAACAATAAGCATGTCATTGTCTGCAGCTTTACGTCCCTTAAATTCTGTAATACATTTCACAAAAAGTGGCTTCATGCATTATTTAAAAATAGTATAAATCTATAGAGTGTAACAAGTATACAAAAAACTAGCACAGTATTAATCTCTGAGTTGAAAAAGCTACTGTGACTTATTGAAATGTCTTTACAATAATCTATGCTTAGATAGGACATTTTAAAAGGACTGATCATTAGTGTTGTCAGTAGTGCTATATTTTTATAGATCAAAGTGTGAGAATAGTTGGGGAGTGCAGCGACTGATCTGACTGGTCACCACTACTGCTGCTGCGACGATGAGCAATCCCACACGACTGAGCAGCTGCAGCCTGGTGGACATGCCCATGATGTGATGTACCGTGAGAGGAGCTGGAACCTGCACTGGTATCTAATGCACTGGATGGGTAGGTGAAAACCATGCCATACGTGATGGGAGTGAGAGATGGAGTAGGGATCAGGACTGGAGTGTGGAGAGACTCAGACTCAGAGGTCAAAGTAGATGAGGCTGGTTTGGGTGGGATGGTTATCTTTGGTTTGGGTTTCTCTGCCTTGGCTGCTGGCTTTGATGAGGGTCCAGGTCGACTGTCATCATCTGGCTCCACCTTGATGCCCTCCAAAGTAGAAAGTGACGGGTGCGGCTCAGAATCAGAATCTGATCCCTCTATTTTACAGATTGGACGGTGAGCCTCCAGAACCAACTCAAGTTTTTCTTTTTCCTTTTGTAAGTTGGCTATTTCCTTTTGTAAACGGGATTTTTCATCTTCCAGCTGGTCAGTCTCCTAAAATAATAACAACACCCATATGATTAGTATTATTATAATAACCCTATTGTCCATTTTAACAGTATTTTCTTACATTTTGTAAGGTGTCTGTCAGTTCCCTACGACGGTTGCGACATTTTGCAGCAGCCAGCTTATTTCTTTCTCTTCTTATTCTCCGCCTTTCCAACTCCTCGTGGGATAACTGAAAAGAACATACACAATTTCAACAAAGAGATTGGATTTCACTCCCTAAAGCAACAGGCAAAGCACAAATGGAATATGATCCCTAGTGGAGAAATACTACCACCATGTGTATCCTTTTAGTCATCACAATCATGGTGGTTGGTTGATCAAGAAACACTGGCTCTTTTGTGTCTTATTTTGAACAAGTGACTTGTTAAATACTGTTTCTGATCCAACATTTCCCGCCATTTTATGGTGAGTCACTCCAGGACCCCTGCAGTGACTCAGGTGTGAGTCATCAACAATGACTCGCCCTAGTGAGTCACATGATACTCCACTTCCTGTGCCGTAAAATTACAACTTCAAGAAAGTGACAGGGTTATGTCTCAATGAGTCTGAGGAAACAGTTCAGATTATGAAACCAATTAAAGTATCTTAAGATTGTATGCAAGTATATTATGTTTTAATCTTTACTTTACAATAAACAAATAATAAAATAAACAATAAACATATAATAAAACAAGCAATAAATAAATAAATTAAACAAATGTTTGAATTATTTATAGCAATAATTATTACAAAAAATCAAAACTGACAGAAAAATGTGACATCTATTTGTATTACTTAAATGTTTTTGCTATTACAAGAAATTCCACTTGAAATTATTGTGAGAGATGCTACACTATTTAGTTTAAATGCAGTATTTACATCACATAATATTTTTCAAACACATTTCTGTGACTTACATGTTCATCATTCCTACGCCTTGTGGATGTGGTGGTGTTTGCTGCTGCTCGTATGACCCCTGGCCTCAAATGGTGGGATTGTGATGGCACAGGCCCCAGAGACCGCACCCCGGACAGGGATGGGTAAGGAGGCACTGGAGAATGTGAAGGTCCTGCTGGATGCAACAGGGATGGCTGGACCAGCCACTGAAGGTTCTCATTGGTTGTAATGGCATTCAGGCTTGGAACAAACTGACTACTGCCAGCCATTGTGAATTTCTGTCAAACACAGAAAAATACACCATAAGTGAATTGAGACTGGCTTTAGTTAGACTTTGTCATGGGTTCTGATTAAAGTAAGCCTTGTAGTCCTTAACATCACATAATTGGTTGATCAACAAGTTTAACCTTTTTAATGTAGTTTTGATTATAGCCCGCGTAACCAACTATATGCCTTAATATTTTTAAAGAACTTATTCACTTACATAGGTCTAATACAAGTTCACCTACCTGCTCCTGTGTATTTGATGTGCTTCCTGACGACACAGAGCTGCTGCTGCTGTAGACAGGTTCTCCTCTCCCATGATTCCCAAAGTTTCGATACATCCTTTCTGATTAAAATAAAAGGAAATTATATCCAGGCGGTATTTGTAAGTTTCACGTCAGCTGTAATTAGGCCTACTTTCAGGTCAAGTCTTGTGTGTCAAACTTCGGGCAAGCCCACCTTATTGCGGTAACTCGGTAGAGTCTAAAAAGCTTCTTATTGCGGGGGGACTAGGAAGAAACCAGTCGCGTCCGTTTTCAAAAATGTCCAGAAGAATGTCCAAAAATGATTTTTAGACCATCTTCTTGTGTTTTACCATGCCCCTAAAAGCCACCGTCTGGAAATGATTGTAAAGTTATAAACTCTTTAAGCGCCACGCCACTTTTCCACGCCCCTCTGCTTTTTACGGGAAATAGTGTTGTCTGGAATCTCTCACGAACTTCACTACGTGGTGTGACGTCATTGACCATATTTGGTGAACGCTTCCTCCCCGAAACGGCATGAGGGATTCCTCAATCAATCTCTACACGAAACTGAAATCTAGTTTAATGGAAATATAATGTAGACTATTCTAGAGAATGTATAATGAGACTGTACCTCATGTCCAAGTATAGTTCTACCTGTGGACTATGTGTAGGCTTAAGAATATAAGAACAGGAATAGAGTAGAATATTAAAAAGCTCTAAATAATATCAGTAGCAAAAACATACAAGGGTACAAATGAATTGTATGAAACGTGAAAAGAAAAGTGACTATGGCCTACAGTCACCTATTGGCCATGTTTCAGATTTACTTGTGGTTTTGATACCACTTCAGTGTGCATGCTTGTGGTAATGAGTCAGGTCCCTGGCATAAATTATGTTGCCGACACTTTCTATGATTTTGTTCCAGCAGTAAATCTAGAGAAATGTGAATGATGAGTCCAAAAGTGTTAGTCGTCCACAGCAGCTGCTGACCTTGCAGTCCCTTGGGACAAAGTTTCTGGCAAAAGCTGTTTTCTCTGGTGCTGACTCTTGTAGGCTACCAACAGCAATATGTTGAATATGTTTTAAGCATTTTATGCTACAATATGTCAATAATAATAATAAAAGCAGTTGGCCATACAAGTAAAGTGTTTATAGACCTACAAGACCTACTTTGTCAGCAAAAGCAGCTGAAAAACCAATGGCCCGGCCTCTGTCAATTGTTTGTTTCATTCTCTGCTATCATATTTCAGATTACAACAACACACTGTGTAATAAGAACGGCACATGTGGGATGTTTTCTTTTGTGGTGTACTTGACAATATCAATAGAAGAAATATGGGATAAAGGTAAGCGTCATTTGACTAAAGCTCTAGGAATGCAGTGATGACACACTTCTTTCAAATTCATCATGGCCACATGTTAATGCCCTGTCATATTTTATTTTAAATAAACAATTTGCAATATAAATGTATGTGTATGTGTATGTATATATATATGTGTGTGTGTGTGGGGGGGGGGGGGGGGGGGGGGTGCGCGCGCGTGCGTGTAGGTGGGGGTGGGGGGGTGTATAGATTGTTAATTTTGGGGCAGACTTTTTAGGCTCTTAATTGTACAAAACATTTGTACAATTGTATTTGTACAAAACATTTGTACAGCACAGTTTAAATATTAAGTCTGATGATGTAGTACACTAGCACTAAAAAGGTAACATCATTCCACTTCTGATTTTTTTCATCATAACATTTTAGGCTACTGTAAAAGCTAAGTAGAAGTATCTATCCTTTCAGTCACTGGGACTGAGCAGTTTTAAGCCTAGAATTGTCTTTCTTGGATAATAATTGAAATGAATGTAAATGGCCCATGTACCCTGGTTGGGAACCTCTGACTCTGATGCACAGAGCCAGGTAGCCCCATACACACAGGCCACACATACATGGAACCAGTTTGCCACGCAGGCACAGTGCCGTCAGCCAATCAGATTTCACAAAGACACAAGTTGACCAATCCCTGCAGAGAGGGGGCGTGACAATCCCACAGTAGCCACGAAGCTATCCTTTAACGGCGCTAGCTGCGCAGGTAAGTGTTGTCTTTGTACCAGTCTATTTTACAACAATTAAACAAAATATGTATGCTGACTTTGCATATCAGTTTTGTATTTGTATTTCCACATACAAAGCAAAAAAATCTCACCAAACTAGATTACAACAGAAACTTGCTCCGCCTGCTAAACTTGTTAGCACTAACCAAGCATGTTGACTAATAACTAAACTTGGGTGTATTTTTCCCGTTGTTTTTACAAATTATGCTAAACCTTAGAAATCTATGTGTGATTTTAGTAGTAACACAACAATTATCCCCTATGGGCTTTGTAACTGTTGTAACAACTTTGATTTGTTAACGTGTCACTTTCAGCTAACGCTAGAAAAACTGCAGGATGGACTTGCCACACCATGGATATAGATCAAGTAAGAGACTTTATTTGAGTAAAAAATAAATAAATAAATAAATAGACCGGAGAGTTTAAAAGATGACACATTTATATACTGTTTGTCAACCCTTTTGTGTTCATTATTTTATGAATATCGAATATCTCGCCAAAAGGACATGATGATTATGACATGAAGAGGGTAAAAATGAATGCTTGTATGTTGTTAATTATAATTCTCTTGTTTATAGCTAAACAGAGGAGTCGTGGGGGTCCCCCTTCATCAGACTCTGTATTATTTGACGACACAAGCTCGACTGCTCCAATGAATAGTCAGGGTTACTATACTCCGGGGTACAGTATGGGAGGTCCATCAGCTGACATGCAAGGAGGCCCTGGTGGAAACAACCTTTTTACTGATCCAATGGCCAATGCTGCAATGATGTATGGTTCATCTTTAGCTAACCAAGGAAAGGATATGGTAAACAAAGAGGTAAGAACATTATTAAAGCAGTATGAACACATGTTTTAAGTAGCATAGTACTAGTTTTGCGATCTAATACACTAGGGTACTTACTATAGCAGGACTACAACATGGTTCTACTATAGTAATCAAATATGCCTATGCTGTGGCTGAATTATTTTGCCTCGAGTTGCGATACATACTTTGATGACTCAAAGTAAGTGTCATGCCAATCTTTACATGATAGACAAAGTGTACCTGTGACTCATATTGCCTCAGGCTTGCCAATATTGAAGCAACTATTTCTTTTGCTTTTCAGATCAGTAGATTCATGTCTGTGAACAAGCTGAAATACTTCTTTGCTGTTGATACCAAATACGTCATGAAGAAGCTTATGATCCTTATGTTTCCCTATACACATCAGGTAATGTGAAATTGATTTACAGTGAATTGAATATTAAACTATTGTCATTTCTGATCATTATGTTCTAATGATACAAATATACTAACCAAAGTTAAATCAACACTCACTGTATGTAGAGTGTATCTCTTCCATCAATGTAATTTCCAACAGAGATTTTTGTAATGCATATCACTGTAATACAAAAACATTAGGGATCGGACTAGGTCTCATGTCACAAGATCCTGTAAAATACAGTTGCCACAAGATTGTGCACATGTGAGGGTTTTTTTCCCCATGTTTTTATATTTGGCTTGGGCTAAAAAGGGTTAAGTGCTGGTGAATTACGTTTTAAGCCATAGTTCTACAATGGCAGCAGAAATATAAAATAAAACACATAAATAATTCTGAGGTCAAAATATAAATTGTGTCAAAATCTTGTCTTGTGGGAAATCCTATTCCTTCTAACCTTTAAAAATCTGATGTCATTAATCACAAATGTGTTTCGCTCTTTTTAGGATTGGGAAGTCCGATACCACCGTGACAGCCCTTTGACTCCAAGGCAGGATGTTAATGCACCTGATCTTTATATACCAAGTAATTAAAACCAACAAACAAATCAGAAAAAATGCAAAATTATCTTCACCACTTCTTTTACTTTGTCCTGTAGCAATGGCTTTCATCACATATATTTTACTTGCTGGAATGGCCTTGGGAATTCAAAAAAGGTTTGACTGTTCTGTATTATATTTATACTTGTACTTAAGGTGTGGAAGTTTGGGAACTGATCTTTTGAGGTCTTTTTTCTCCATAGGTTTAGTCCCGAGGTTCTTGGTTTGTGTGCCAGCACTGCCCTTGTGTGGATCATTATTGAGGTGTTGGTGATGTTGTTGAGCTTGTATCTGCTTACAGTCCACAGTGACCTGTCCACATTTGATTTAGTGGCATACAGCGGATACAAATATGTTGGGTAAGTGTATTAAGTCTAAAATAAGTTGTTTAAAGTGTTTTCCAATTATAATCTTGAAATACATAAGCATTTTTTCAGTTATTATAGCACCTGAGTTAAATATTCATCATACGCTTACACCAGTCATGTGTCTGTGTGTAAGTGTGTGTAATTTAGACCCTTGACAACAATATAGTTGTTAGGTGACATGCCTTTACATATGTCATATCTGCTGTCCAGCCTTCAACAAAATTACAAAACTAGACAAGATCAAGATTTTAGTCAAAACTTTAGTCTAATGATGTTAACTGTGTTTTGGAGAAATTGGTAGTCTGACCTGTCATATGCACTTTAACATCTACCATACCATCTACCATGTAAAATTATTTAACCGAGGTTTTGGAAATGTCCAGTCATAACATTGTGAATAATTCCTTTGTTTTATTCCCCCTCAGGATGATCTTCACAGTGCTGTGTGGTTTACTCTTTGGCAGTGATGGTTATTATGTGGCCCTGGCATGGTCGTCCTGTGCCCTTATGTTCTTTATTGTAAGTTGAGTAATTAACAAATATTACTAATTCTAAAACATTTAACAGATGGGGAAAAACTGTGATTGCCAGGTTTTGTACTATTGAGTTTAAAATGTTTTATATTTTCTTTATAGGTTCGGTCTTTGAAGATGAAAATTATTCCTTCCACAGACTCTATGGGGACGGGAGGTGCCAAACCTCAATTTCGACTTTATATTACTGTTGCCACGGCTGTTTTTCAGCCAATCATCATTTACTGGTTAACCTCTCACTTGGTCAGGTGACTGTGAGACATCCAAATGATGCAATTCCAAGGTGTGTTTGTACAACTGCATTTATTAGAAGTGAGTGATATTTAAATTGTTTGGCTAATTGTACATATACAATTTTATCTGAATGCATAATATAGTATGACTGCCAACTTTACAGTAAGGAGAACACATTTTGTGGAAAGCTTTACTCTAAATGTACTCCCCCCATTTATTTAACCAAATACTTTGATTATTTGTTGTTGTTTTTTTTCCTAATTCAGCTACATTTTCATAATGTTTTCAAGCATGGTAATGTTTTGTAACAAGAAAATAAATGTGTGTTAAAATTGATATATGAAGATGAATTTAATGCATGAAAAATATTAAATTGGTTTTGTGGATGTGAGTTTGTCTATTTAAAAACAAAACAAAACACAGTTTTAAATTTAAAGAATCCTGTCTACATTCTCTTGAGCTGTGACTGGATGTAGACTGAACATTTTTATAAGCATAGTGCAAGTATGACATTGGTTTTATTTTCCTTTCAGTTGTTTCTATAATTGTGAGTAATACCATGTCATATAAGTGTAACTATTTTAAAATAAGGTCTAAAATGTGAATGCAGTTTCGTGTCGGGAGCGCGCTGCTGTGAACGCGCGACTCCCGCGTCTCGCGCGTTTCCATAGAAACCGCAGAAGGCAACAAACCCCAGTCTGCGCGAGGAGCACACTCAGTGCAATTTAGAGTATAAGACGCGTCAAAGTTCAACTTAAAGGGAATTAAACAAGTCGGGACGTCTGTTTGTGTTACTTTCTTTGTCAGTTGGTAAGTATAGATGATGAGGTTTACTATTGGAGAGAATTCTTTACCTGTAAGAGATTAGGCGGCCCAATGAAACTTTATATTATACCGCCATTAGCCATTTGCCATGCGGCATTTCTATTGATTTGTGGTTATTTTAACTGTTATCTTGTCTCTGGTATTTTTGTCATTATTTGAGGTTTGTAGGTAGTTGTTTTTTAGCAACAAATGATCCAGTCATTGAAGTAGCGTTACAAGTTTAACTGGACTTTGAACGACAGTAGATGTGCATTTTGAAGGAGTTGGCTAACATTTAACTTATTAAAAGAGATAAATGCTGAATGTTTTAGAAGTGCTTAAGACCACTAATATAGGCTTTTGCAGGTAGAGCAACTAATACAGTAGGCCTAGCCTATATATGCTACTAAACCTGAAACCTGCTCGTTTTTGCAGGTGTGCACCTTGATCAGCTAGAATTATCCCTTCTAAGATGGAGCACAGTGTGGATCTAGCTTCCTCTCCCAATGATCCCACCACTCTCACGGTCATGGAGCCTTTCTCTTCCTCACCCCAGCACACATTCACCAGCAGCCGACTGTCACTGCCACTGTCCCCCATCTCTTTCCCTCCTTCTCCAAACACACTTTCTCCAGCAACAGCAGAGTCTACTCATTCTTCCTCCCCTCTTTCTTACTGCACTGCTCAAACTATTGAAGAACAATCTATACAAAGTGTGAGCCCTGCACATATTTCTGACCAAGATGACTTGACCTGTCTTAGTTGGCTGCATCAGCGGTGCAACTTGTTACCCCTTCAGCCTCTTCACAAAGTTACACCACTGCCCCAGATTGAGTCATCCGAGTCCAGTTGCTCCATATCCCAAGTCTCATCCAAGCCACCGTATTCTTTCAGCAGTTTAATATTCATGGCCATTGAAGACTCGCCTGGCAAAAAGCTGCCTGTAAAGGACATTTATGAATGGATTGTGAACAATTTCCCTTACTACAGAACTGCCACCGGGGGATGGAGAAACTCTGTCCGTCACAATCTGTCTCTAAGTAAAAGCTTTCGCCGCATCCAGAGGGACAAGAGTCAAGTGAGTATTTTATTTGCAGTCTTGTAGTCTTGACCTTTTATAAACCTTTTATATTTTGTCCATCTGCATTTGTTTTTCAGTCTGTGGGAAAAGGCTCTCTGTGGTGTGTTTGCCCTGAGTATCGACCAGCGCTTCTTGAGGTGTTACGAAAGACTCATAGTTATCACAGCACTAACAGTAACTTGATCAATAAGCCTGAGCTGTGAGTATGATCACTTAATTATTTCAAATCTCTATTATAATCTGCTTTGATTTACTATTGTTATTAATGTTATCTAGATACACATCTTGATATTTTATTTCTGCTTTGTAACAAATTATAAATGTTAAAAGAGTTTTAACTTTTTTTCCCTCAGGCTTGAAGCTGGTGATTATGGTTGTCTTTCTATATGTGACACTGTGGAAATAGCAGGTCAGTCACTGTACAGCAATCGGTGGTAAAATGCAATGAAGTAAAGGGAGTAAAGTACAGTATTGTACTAATTTTAGGTATACTTTACTTAAGTCAGTTTTAATGAAAGGTATCTGTACTTTCTATTACTTTCTCTCTTACATTTTTGAAAAGGACTATTATTGTTTGAGACCTGCTGGAAAGGTTGAGGTTTTTATTTTTAAGTCATTGTAGTTTGAGCAAGCAAAATATACAGATAAAAACAGCTAGAAAAACACTATCAATTCAACTGTCTCTATTGAACAAAATTCAGCGCAAATCTGTATCAACATCACACTTAAAGCTTCATTAGATCTGAAAAGCTGCGCATAATACTTTTACTTTTTACTCTTTAAGTAGATTTTCAAATGAGTACTTGGATAACACTTTTACTCAAGTAGATTTTTTCATTTGATACTTTTACATTTACTTGTATGTACTTTTACTTAAGAAACAAAACTGAGTACTTCCGCTGCTGACAGCAATGTACAATTTGGTACTGCATAAATTAGTAACAGCCTTTCTTGACATTTTAATAACATGCCACATTTTCCCCTCTTTGCTGCTTTCCCAGCATGCAACATTGTAAATGTGTTTGTGCTCTGTTGGCATAGCAGCAACCTTTTATAACCTAGACAACACTGCAAATGCTTAGCTTGTCTTCTTTGTACTCTTTATATTCCTGCACCTGACATATGGATGCACACTCTTTGCATAGTAATTGTTATAAGCATTCTCATTTTTATCTTTGCAGATTCTCTTTCAGATAGCATTCTCCTATCCAACCCCCAAACCCTGTGCACGGAAAACTCCAACTTTTCTGATAACCAGACTTGCCATTTAAACCCAGATCATGAGGAGCTGGTCACCATGGAGTCTGTAGATTATCAACAGGAGGAGGTGTGTGAAGAGCTGGAGAAAGACCCACTGTCAGACAGCGGCTACATTGAGTTACACTACTACCACACTCAGGAGTATCTGGTGCTGCCCGGTGACCATCAGCTCGATCTGGAGACTGTAGAGATTTTGCAGCTGGATGCTGAGGCCCAAGAGGCTGCTGGGTCATTGTTGGACCTGGCTGGTGGTGGATATTAGAAGATGTATAAGAATGTAAATAGTCTGGTCAAATCCATTGCTTCCGTGGGAAACACAGACACTGCCCCAAGCCTTCTGTATTTCAAGATTATATTTTAGTATAGAGATGGGCGATGTATTGGCTCCAATATCACACGGGTGATACTGGGGGATTTTCCCACATATTGAATATTTAGCCAATATTTGGCACTGAAGGTTTTTCTACACTGCACCAGTCTGTGTGTGCCCATGTCTCTGTCCTCTGGAAATAGAAGTAGTTATGTTAAAACAATTCCACAGTCAAGCAACAAAGTATTTTATATCCCAGATAAATACATGCTGTACATAAGTGAAAAGTAAAATTGTTAACTTTGCTATTTAAATTTGTTGGCCTTGCTATGGATTTTAAAATCTCAATACTAGTATTGGCATGTATCACTGGAGCAAAACAAATACTGAATATGTGACCATCCCTATTTTAGTAGCTCCATAATAAAAAAAATAAATTTTTTATATATATATATATATATATATATATATATATATATATATATATATATATATATATATATATATATATATATATATATATATATATATATATATATATATATATATATATATATATATATATATATATATATAAATGAATTAGTATTCAGGCACTTACAATGCAGGTTTTTTTTGTTAGTTTTTTTTTTTTTTTATGAAAACGTTCTGTAAAATGTAATATATCTATTTTACTTTGAACAATACAACTGCATTGTGATGAAATACACACTATATTTTTTAACTTAAAAGTATTAAAGTATTAATGCATGTATGTAAAAGGTATGTTAATCTCAGGGTAAATTTTATATATATATATATATATATATATATATATATATATATATATAGTTAGTACTTTTATCATCACGTAAATTGTTGAAAAAGACTAATGCTACTGTTTCCAGAGATGTCAATGTAATTCACTGCCATTTTTTCACCCTGAAATTAAATTATTTGTTGGCATGCAATAAAAATATATTTTAATCCACCACAAACATTCTTTGTGCGTTTATTGTGTACCTAAACATCATTGTAATAGTTGTAAACACTGCCACCTGTGTACAAGCGAGGTGAGCTGCTCTGGCCTAATCATTTGTGTAAATGCAAAATGCCTGACCTGCTCATTTACATTTCCAGTTGAGTATTTGTCGCCGTGTCACATTTAAACTACATTTCCCAGAAGAATTTCACTGTGTTTACAGCGATATTCTGACAGAACTCCAGTTCCCATCAGGCATCTCGCAGGCTCGCCCAGGCAAAATACGGAAATAGTTTATTGGTGGAAAAAACTTCTCATCGTTTTCATGCCAACCACACAGTCAAAATCTGACGTTTGAGTTGTTTTTGGACTTGTTGGGCTCATCAGACGAGACTAAAGGTAATAATCACGTTACTGTATTTTGCACATTTGTTACTAAATCGTAATACCTGTTTTTTGTAATATGTTAATAGATAGTTTTAATGGTTTAGCGTTTTCACCAGTTTGTGCGTAAAGATTCATCCATCTGAACATTCCGCTGTAACATATGACACTGAGATTATTAGCTTAAAAACATTCATGTCAGAAGTTGTTCTGCGCTTCTTTAAACACAGTTTGTAGTTATACATGTCTGATTTTCTTCGAACTTACTTTACATATTTTTTGGTTTGCACTGAATTGCATTACTGTTTCAGGTGCGGTAAAATATTTGACATATTTGTTTTTCTTGCTAAATGCCACGCCTGTAGGTGTTGAACTTGGTTGAAAAGACAAGTTGGATTCAACAGTCATTAAAAAGTTATGAAGACACCTCCCTGTCTTACTCATAGTAGGAGTGATCTTCATCACATTCTTTGGGAGACATTGACACAAAATTTACATGAAAAGTTCTCTTTGCTAGCTGCTTGCTGCTTTCTTGTAATTCCTATGATGATCAGCAGAGCAGCGTGATTTGCAAAAGAGGGCCCACATCCACTCACACAAGCCTCTTTTGTTGTAAGTTCCAGCGCATGACCTCCTACTTTTTCCCTTAAGAAGCTAAAAAGACTTGTCAAAACAAACTCTACTCTATTTAGGAGCCATGTACTATAATCTTGCTTTTGTTTTCATGTAAATAAAACTGATTTTTGCAGGAACCTTTGCTGCAGTATGTCCAGCGGCAGACCAGTGCAGATTGTCAATGTGTGCAAGGAGGACCACTCCTTCAGTTTGGATATAGAAGCTTTGTCACAGGTTTTGTTGGCCCCTGAGATCCGAGACAAACATGTGGTGGTGGTGTCTGTGGCGGGAGCGTTCCGAAAGGGAAAAAGCTTCTTACTTGACTTCATGCTTCGTTACATGCACAGAAAGGTGAGCCTTGTTGTAATCTGATCCATCACTGTCATACATACACAGTGTACGTACACCATACACTGTTCTACTGTGTCTGAGTGTATGTAGGTATATTTGTTTGTATCTGCATTTGTGAGTCAATTTGAAACTAGAACAAATACAAAATTCTAGTATCCTAAGATAGGTTTAGGTTTTGGTCTCTGTAAGGTCTCTTTTAAAGTATTCCAATCCCAGTAGAGGAGCAATAGAAATCTGAACCTTCACCAGATATTGGTTTAAGTACCTAGCTAAAGGATTGGCTTCTTGGGGAATGTTTTTGGTTGGTAAAAAAGCCAATCCCGCACACAGAGAGGTCACAAGCAACCCGTTTGGAAGTCAAAATTGGACCTTCTTGCTGTGAGGCAGGGATACAAACCAATACCGGCTGCCCCCGTGACATCACAAGCTCCCTAGAGTTAACACATTCATTCTTCATTTGATTTGATTTGGTTTTTTAATAAATATTTCTTCTGGACGCCATGAAAACTTTCTGTAACTTTCTATTTATTATAACAAAATGTATTATTTATTATAACTAAATGCAGCTGCACTGTGTGTTCTGTGTTGTGTACTTTTAGGGTGACAAAAACTGGCTGGGGAAAGATGATGAGCCTCTAACCGGATTTTCATGGAGGGGAGGCTCTGAACCAGAGACAACTGGCATCCAGCTCTGGAGCGAGGTTTTTCTTGTCCAAAAAAAACGATGGCACAGAGGTAAGAACATTTTTGCTGCTTACCCATTACCTTGGATTTCATGTAGACTTCAGTAAATCACACATTTTTAATCTACTCTGCAGTTGGCAGTAGTGCTAATGGACACTCAGGGTGCCTTTGATGCTCAGTCTACTGTAAAGGACTGTGCCACCATCTTTGCACTCAGCACTATGACCAGCTCTGTACAGGTGACTTAACTGGTATTGTAATTATCATACCGTATGTACCGCAGTGACATCAGTGCTGATCCAGTCATTGTTGTAGATCTACAATCTGTCACAAAACATACAAGAGGATGACCTACAACAGTTACAGGTGTGTTTTATAAATATTGTATCCTACATACATGTATATATAAAGTGAAAGTACATAATGCTGTGTGTGGGGGCAAAAATTGCTTATAGGTTGGTAAGTTGTTACATTTGCAGTAGATTTATTAAATTTAAACTAAAACTAATCTACTGTTTTGTCCTCCAGCTTTTTACAGAGTATGGTCGTCTTGCTATGGATGAGATCTTTTTGAAGCCCTTTCAGGTGACACAAAATTACAAATCGACTGAAAGTAAAATCTGTCAACCGGACAAAAAGTTGTAGGATGGAAGATGTTTCACTGCTTCTTCAGTTCTTCAGAACTAAGAAGTGGCTTGCATGAGCAGTGAAACATCTTTACTCCTACAACTTTTTTGTGCAGTTGACAGATTTTACGTTTAACTTTTACTATGAATGTATATGTATGTTTTTAAGTTGTGATTTCAGTTCTGTTCACACAAGTGTTATTTGCCTTGTAGTCTTTGATGTTTCTGATTAGGGATTGGAGTTTTCCGTATGAGTACACATATGGCTTTAAAGGAGGCAGTGACTTTCTGGATAAAAGGTTACAGGTACTAGAGATTGTTTTTGATCAAATTAAATCTAGTGGCTGTTGCACATGTACTTACACACTTTTATTTTATTATTATCATTTATGCTGTGCTGTCTCTCCAAAGGTTAAAGAAACCCAACACGAAGAGCTTCAGTCTGTGAGAGAGCACATATACTCCTGCTTTACCAACATCTCTTGCTTTCTGTTGCCTCATCCTGGACTGAAAGTTGCCACACATCCATCATTCCAAGGACAACTCAGTGGTATGACTTGTTTGTATAAACTGCTATTCTTACTATTGTACTTAACAGCTGCCTAATTGAATCTTGCCAATTTTCAATTGTTATAACAGTTATAATACTAATTATAAATACTTTTTTTTCTTAGAAGTGGCACCAGAGTTCCGAAATCAGCTGATGGATCTTATTCCTACTCTTCTTCACCCAGACAATCTGGCTGAAAAGGAAATAAATGGGAATAAAGTAACCTGCATGGGTTTGGTTGAGTTTTTTAAGGTAAAAATCTTTATTTACCTTATTATAAATGTATCTGTTGCTTTCTTTTTTTTTAAAATTTAAATTCATATACAGGCGTACATCAAGATTTACCAAGGAGAGGACTTGCCACAACCAAAAACTATGCTGATGGTACTCAATTTGAATAAACTTAACAAAATATATAATTTTGCCATTAAAATGCACTTTAATGCTTGTCTCCATTCTACCATAGGCTACTGCAGAAGCAAACAATCTGGCAGCAGTTGCAGCATCTAAAGAACTGTATTACAAGAACATGGAGAAGGTTCATCTTTTTCTATTTTAATCAAATGAACTCAGCTGAATTACTCAGTATATTCTTCTTTAAGGTATGTGGCGGTGACCTACCCTATGTGTCTCCGGATTCTCTGGAAGAGAAGCATCACTTTTTTTTCAAAGAAGCACTACATGCTTTCTCTTCAACCAAAAAGATGGGTGGTCAAGAGTTTTGTGACCGTTACCAAGGCCAGCTGGAGATGGAGCTAGATGAAATGTGGCAATCATACCAAAAGCACAATGAGGTATTAAGCGAGTAACTGAATCAAGATGAAGTCATAGATAGATTATTTGTATTAACCATTTCTCATCTGGTTGTCTTTGTCTGTTATGAAGTCCAAAAATCTGTTCAGTGCGTTCCGTACCCCTGCTGTGCTGTTTGTGTTGGTCTGCATCCTCTACATTCTGTCTGGTATTTTCCTGTTCATTGGGTTGGCCACCTTTGCCTTGATTTGTGACTGCGCTCTTGGTGTGGTCATGATGGCCATGCTGACGTGGGCCTTCATCCGATACTCGGGCCGCTACCGCCCTGTTGGAGGAGCCATCGACCAAGCGGCTGGCATTGTGCTGGAACAGGTGACACTACAAGCTGTGTGTGTGTGTGTGTTTGTGTGTGTGTGAGGCTTTAGCCACTGGAGGGTGCTATTGTAATAATTAACTATTCAGCATCCAGAAAAACATGCTATGTTGTAAGTAGAACACTACTGAAGTTGAAAAGGAAATGAATGTCTGGATCCATTTTTATTGAAGAATCTATTGAAGGTCTAGAGGTAATTATAAACAGTCATATTTTAAAGACATTAAAAATGACTTGGGGTGAGAAAGTAATTCAATTCACCTCTGCTGCTCGTGGCTTCTCTGTTGATGAAGTGCGTGCTGAGCTACGCAGGCTGCGTCCCCGGAAGTCTGCTGGTCCTGATGGGGTAGCACCTAGGCTCCTCAAGGAGTGTGCGTCCGAGTTGGCCCTGCCTCTTAAAACTATTTTCAACCAGAGTCTTCGTACTGGACAAGTCCCAGTCCGGTGGAAAACGTCATGCATTGTTCCGGTCCCTAAAGTAGGGAGGCCGACAGGGGTAAAGGACTACAGACCAGTGGCCTTGACGTCTGTCATTATGAAGACTTTTGAGAGGCTTTTACTTCGGATTCTCAAACCACAGGTGCAGCAAGCTGTGGACCCATTACAGTTTGCCTATCAGGAGGAAATGGGGGTGGATGATGCGGTCTTATACATGTTACACAAAACTCTCGTTCCTGGATGGGACAGGGGGGTATGTTAGACTCATGTTCTTTGACTTCACCAGTGCCTTCAATACAATCAAACCTCAAATTCTGAGAGGAAAGCTGGGGGTGATTGGAGTGGATCCCATGTTAATCACTTGGATTTACAACTACCTCACAGAACGTCCACAGTACGTCAGGGTGGGTGGCAATATCTCTGAGACAGTGATGACAAACATTGGGGCCCCGCAGGGGACAGTACTGTCGCCGTTTCTCTTTACTCTATACACTGCTGACTTCACATATAAGTCTGAATCCTGTCACATCCAGAAATATTCAGATGATACAGCAGTGGTGGCATGTGTAAAAGGAGAGAACGAAATGGAGTATAGAGACCTTATTGCTGCCTTCACAGTCTGGAGTGAGAGAAACGGTCTTGTTCTAAATACATCTAAGACAAAGGAGATGATTGTAGACTTCCGTAGACCGAAACTCCCTCCCCATCATCCAGTTGTAATTGCTGGTGAGAGCATTGAGGTTGTCCAGTCTTATAAATATCTGCACTTTATTATCTCATCTTTGTATTCTTATCTTTGTATTCTTTGTGATTTTATACCTGTGTGCAATTTGTGTTGTGTGTGTCTCTGTTTTGCTGCTGGACAGTTGAATTTCCCTGGCTGGGGATTAATAAAGTATTTATCTATCTATCAATGGCTGTATGGAATATTACTTAAATTAAAGGAAAAAGTGGCACAAAGTCTCTCACCTTTGACAGATGAATGATTTGCTGACTGAACCATAACACCAAAAACAGAAGTCAGTAGATGTCGAAACAAGTGCTTAACTGTCTTCTCTGTTTTGTTTTTAGACGACTGAGATGTTGAACAAGTCAAGAGGAACAAGCATCACGGAAAAGAGAAAATCGAATTAGATTATCGTATCATCTGTTTTACAATCTCTTCATTACAAACAGCACATTAAGCCTGAAAAAGTTTATAGAGCATAGCACCAACTGGACCAAAACTTGTACACAGTTTAAAAGCAGCATTCCAGTATAATGTCATAAATACAATTCATCTTAATGCACAGACACATGCTTATGTTTAAAGGTAAGATTAACATATATAGTTCTGCCAGATGTTCTTTGCAGCATAAGAAAGGTTTCCAAGTGTTTTTCAGCTTTAGAACATTCCAGTTTCCCTTTTTGTTGTAAAAGATGTAACTTATAGAAAGACATTATGCACTTTTACTCCATTGATGTGTATTTCTTTTGTATATTGAGCGCTTTGATTCAAATTTGTGCTGTCTTTTTCCATTTTATTTTAATGAGAACACTACAATTACCAGAAGGCCTTTAAAACAGTAATGTTTTTGCTGACCAAAGCTTATGCAACTGCACTGTGAGGAATAAGGCATTTGTTTACTCAACAATTTATAAGTGAGAAGATGTATTTTTTACTGTAGTCTAGTATTAAGTCTGATTAGAAACAAGATGTGTCCTGGAATTCTATGTGGTGCTTTTAAGAACTTTATTACATTTATGTCCTGTTACATAGAGCTTAGGCCTTTACAGAAAATAATTTTGAATGATCATTCCCATGCCTCTCAGTGCTTAATATCGCACTTTATTACAAATGTTTCCAGATATAAGGGCTCGTTGACAATAAAACCCTTTGAAGAAATGTTTTGGGGGGTTTTTTGCGTTTATTTATAAGAGCTCTGAAAATTTTAAAAATCTATGGCGTGTTAAAGAGTAATATGACTTACATTAAACATATTTGAAAAGACTGCGTTTTGAGACAAATGCTACAAAAGACTGTCGCTACACTTGCGCTGTGTAACACTGCTCCAAAAACACTTCCGCTACACTTGCGCTATGCAGCAGTGAGCGGTGGCGCAGCAGCATCACCTTCTCCAGTCAGGGCGGAGGATGGACGGACCAGTTGATGTCGCATTGTGTTGTCTGACTTCAATAACGCCTCTTGTCTCCTTATCCCTACACTGACCCATGTGTCTTTCTCCCCTAAAACCACAGAAAGAAAGCTGCTACTGCGAATTTGGCGTCTCATGTTTCCTTATATGGTGATGTGCGTCTATGCGCGTGCACTGACCACCGCCGTTCGCTGTTAATTTCCTTATTTGGAAGTGAGTTCAGCTGACCCCACCCATCAGTGCGCACGGAAGCGGGGGTTGGGTCTGCAGTGGAAGGTGTCCGCCCATCTGTGCGCGTCGCTCTTTCTTACTGGTGCAAATGTCGGTCACAATGAACAACCGCTATCTCTTTTGTATTAATCACTGCTCACGCCGTTGGTGCAATAATAATTCAGTAGATAAATCAGGATAGCGTTGTAATCATTATAGATATATGCTGAGGGAAGTGACAGAAAATACAGGCTTCTATTTCATACAGGCTAAATTACAGACTTTGGCGGAATTCAATGGGATAATTTTAATTATTTATGAAATGTCAATCTTATTTTGACTTTGATATATGTAAAACCAGAGAAAGACAGATTATTACATTATTGTTTTTTTTATATATACATATAAAATGCTTACAATAATACAATCACTAACTGATTCAGACGCTTATCTAGAAAATAAAGTAATATGACTGAATAAAAGTGAAATGTTTCAATCAAACTAAGTCGACAATAAAAAGGGGGCGTGTCATTTTTACACGCGCGCTCTGTCTCGTGCACGCGGTATAGTCGGCGACGCGCTTTTGGCGCGTTCATGTGGTATATCGAGCGCGTGAGGCACATTCATCATCTGTCCACTCAATTTGTACTCAGCCGCTAACCCACAGCTCAGTCATGGTAGGTCCAACGCTTTTACCTTTTTATCTTTATAGTAATAGCCTTGTTTTAAGATTGTATGAGATGTTGTGAGTTTTTCGAATTTAATACGGAATTTCACAAATATTAGATCCACCATTGGGCCTCGTAAAATGTTAACATTTTCTCAAAAGCCAGATGCTTTGCTCTCTCCGCATTGCACATCGCTTCGTGACAATCTAGAGTTTCAGTAAATGTAATAGTAATTGAGGTTTGACGTCATGTTTAGATACTCCGTATTAAGTAATGCAATGACTTCGTAGTGGCGCCATTTCCTTTTCTTTGTGCTTCACTGTAACCCGTTTTTCGAAGGATGTCTAAATGGCATTCCTTCGCCTGTCACAGGGCTGGGCCCCAGTATCACTTTAGCGTCTTGTGCTAACAGAGCGACCGTTATCCAGAGCACACTCCGCTGCAGGTGCAGCTGCCCCGGGGCTATATTGTTAGCATTAGCCGCTTTAGCACAGGCTGTAATTCCCCCAAACCCGACGCTAACAGTGAATGTGCTGCCCTTTGTCTCTGCGCGTCGCCACAGCTAACGCAGCATCTCACAAACGAGTCAAACAGCCCCGAGGCCCTGTTTCTCTCAGGCTCAAATGTGTGGATGAGGTGTGAGCTTTGGGGCTGTCTCGTCGCTTGAACAGGGTTGAATTGTGTGTTTGAGCCCAGTTTTTCCTTATATAGAAGCTAGCGCACACATATGCCGATGCTGCATTCATGGCCCCACCCTGAATTTGGTGCAAAGACCATTTTGTAATGTAATTCGCTCTCTACCTAGCACCCACTTGTATACCGTCATTATTGACCGATACTCTTGTTTATAATAAAAATCCGCTCCCGTTTCGTTATGTAAGCAGTTAGAAATGTGCTTGTTGTTGGAGCTAACCGGAGCTAACGACACTGACATTCTTGTGCAGATCATGGACTCCGCATCCTCTTTGTGTGGCATCCGCTGGCTGTTCAGAATCTATTGTTTTGTCTCTCCAAAACAGACAGTTGCTTTCAATTCGCTAAAGTGTTTTTTCCATAACCATTTTAGAATGTTTTTAAAATAAGGTTTAATTCTTCCCTTCCAGTTCATTGAGGTCGTCTTTTTATCACAGCGCATTCACAAATGTAAAGAAATTTTAAGTAATACTTGTTGAATAGCAGCTAAAGAGATGTCTTTCATAAACAGTATTAGGTGAAGGTTCGTGGATTAGTTGCTTGTTAATAATTAGCTATGCCCTAAAATGTGCTGACATCTTTCACAATTGCTTTACGCCCAAAGCAAACACTGTTGGTGTCTGTCCATTTCCCTGCCCTGGTTTCCTTCTCATTGTTGCTTGTTGCTGCCACACAGCAGTTTGTGTCTTGAGGTTGTTTTCCTGTGATGGCGCTAAACTGAGTCAGAAGACCTGCCTGAGTGACTTTACGCTGCAGCAGAGACTCTATATTTCAACAGAGGCCTCATTGTCTGAGACTCGAGCCTGCTCTCAAACACTTTTAATTTCAAACAGCACTGTCACCCACATGGTCATCCTTATGGTTCGATGCAAAGCGCTCTGCCCTCAGAGGAAGCTTATGTAACTCTCTCCACCTCCTGTCACAGTATACTTGGACACACCTATTGGCACCAACCTTTACTATCAGTTCTGATGTGGACTTTGAACAGGCACTAAACGGCTCCTTGTCTCAGTTGGAGCTGTTCTGATTCACTGTAAGAGTGAGAGTCTTGTTTAAGAATGTTGTGTAAGATGCTAATTCGGTGACCATAACCAACAGTGTGTCACAGCCCACCATTGCATGTTGGTGTGCATCAGCTAACCTCTGTTAGTGTCATGTGTCCCTCAGGCCGGTCATATGAAGGAAAGGCTTAAGAAGGGGACATTTACATTTCACCAACTTCTGACAAAGAATATTATTAAAATGGATCTGGATTGTGGCTCTGGCAAATGACTGCATGCATCTTGAGCACTTTTTTTTTAGCTTTGTGTTTCAAGTTAAAAAAAAATAAAAAATTTATGTACATTTGTTACCCTTTGAGCTACACACTGTTAATGACACTGGCTCCTGGGGCTGTGTAGTTTATTGGCAATAAGAGATGACTGAATGTGCTTGGGTCTTTTCAATCTAGAGGTCCACAGCCAATCTGGTGTCAGTGAAATGTGGTTTGGAACACAATTCATTTGTTGTAATGTTTCAAAGTCTGTAGTGTTACATTTGGAAATCAATACTGGAACCCTGCTGGGTCCTTTGCCTCATTATGCTCATGCATGTTCAAAGCTGTGTGTTTGCTAATTTCTGAAATATTGTTTTCTTTCAGGCCTCTGGTGTGAAAGTTACAGATGAAGTTATTGCCGTCTTCAATGACATGAAGGTGCGTAAGGCTCAGGCAAATGAGGATGAGAAGAAAAGGAGGAAGAAGGCAATCCTCTTCTGTCTCAGCAAAGACCTCAAGCACATCGTCCTGGATGAAGGCAATGAAATCTTGCAGGGCGACCTGGGCGTCACTGTCCAAGACCCCTACATGCACTTTGTGAGCATGCTTCCCCTGAAAGACTGCCGCTACGCTTTGTACGACGCCACCTACGAGACCAAAGAGACAAAGAAGGAAGACTTGGTCTTTATTTTCTGGTGAGATGGCTTTCACACAAGATTTGTCACCGTTGTTGGCTTTCCTACATTTAGACTTGATTTGTTGTTTCCAGGGCACCAGAATGCGCTTCTTTGAAGAGCAAGATGATTTATGCCAGCTCAAAAGATGCCATTAAGAGGAAGTTTGAAGGTAACTTGACACCCTTCCTGGATTCAGATTTTTGAAAAGCTTGTGAGGCAAACAACCCTTTTTATCAAGGATTATGACATCTTACTATATATATATATATATATATATATATATATATATATAAAACTTAAACATAAACCAGCATTGGGTTGCAACTAGTTTGGCAATCAATTTTAATGTAGCTATTTTTTTTTTTTTTTTTTTTTTTTTTAAATTTTTTTTTTTTTTTTTTTTTTTTTTTTTTTTTTACTGAATTTGTCCCAGATATAATTTGAGATCCTGCTGAAGTATATATTCTGGAAAATATTTACACATTTCCTGCATCATTTTGATTCAGTTACTGCTGCATTATGAAACTTCTTCTTCCAGCTTATGGCTGGTTGGAGTGTATAGATGAGTATTTTATTACTAAATTATTTGACTATTAATCACAACTTGTCAATAATTGGAACCATCTATTAACTCACTTTTTTATATCAACAAATAAACATATCTATCTGGTTTTACAGTGTGCAATATTTCTGATTCCAGGTATCAAGCATGAGTGGCAAGTGAATGGTTTGGAGGACCTGAAAGACCGACGCACCCTGGCCGAGAAACTTGGCGCTGGCTCAATAGTGAGCTTTGAAGGATGCCCTTTATAAACTGAGGCCTTTCAGACACATCTGTTGGCTTTAGCTGTTCATTCCAGTGGTTTGGAGGGGGGCAAAAGCAGAACCAGCACTGTTTATGGGGTTCATGGGGAGGGACATTGTGGGTGGGCTTAGGGAAAATGAACAAATAAAGACTGTCAAAAACAAAAATAAATATTATAAGAGTAAAAACCTTGAGATACAACAGATTGAAGGCCTATGAAGGTAAATTAGAGTTTGAAGGATTTAGTTTCCCCGTGTTCAGTTTAAAATACAAAGGGACTCAGCCTCATTTCACCCATTAAATTCTGAGTATTGTTCCAACTGCATTTTTGCCAAACTTCTAGTTTCGTGTGTAGTTGAGATTAGGTATAGTCTGAATTCACTCGTGATTGCACAAAAATTAAACCATAATTCTCTCGGGGAACGGGTGGTTAAATGATTCCTTTCTTAATATTTCCATTGTTGACATGCAAACTCCAATATGTTTCCTTTTTTTCCAGTTTAGAGTTGAACTGCATTCAGTGTAATAAATCACATTCCTTGTTCTTGTAAAAAAACAGGATTTCCTCAATAAAATGTAGTGTTCTGAAAGTGCAGCGTGAAGAGTATGAAGGACCAGCCATCTTGAGGACAGGCTGAAACTTGACTGTTTTGTATTGTCTCCTTGTATCTAATAAAAAGCACTAAACTACTGAACCCGTTGTTTTATCACCATTGCACTCCAGATGTTTGATTAAATTAATGTAATAAAGACTTTTGCTCAAAATGAAAATGCATTGTTATTAGGAGGCATTGACTTCAACTAATAACACTTAGGGTGAGTTTCCAGTTAGTTTCACACGATAGTAACTTGTTAGGATTATGGCTAATATTTTGATCCTAAACAGAAATACACAGCCTGCCACAAGCTGTTAACACACATCTGGGGCTTCTTGCTTAAAGGCAGTATTGGTTGGGTTCACTCAAGCCTGACCTCAACCCACCTAACAGTTTTGTTTCTCCAAAGAGGCTTGTTTAAGTTCCATGGAAACCACCACAGTAACAGACCTTACATGGCTGGCCTACTCTGTCTGGATCATAGGCTCTGGTTTAGAGACTGACAAACTGCCAAACAGCTGTGACATAACTGACCTGCTAAATCAATGGAATATTTATGAAACCGCTAACTGATGTCACGGTCGTATCCCAGTATGACCAGACCATGGTTCTTGCCTTAAATGTGAAAAAGGGATTCAGGGAGGGAGCATGAAACATGGACTGGCCAGACCTTATATCTTGCTTTCTGGCATATCCCCATGATCTTAATCCTTCACTATTACATGGTTTGAAGTAAAGATGTGGGCATATTTAGGTTAATGTAGGTTAAGGTTAAGTCTAGTGTAAAAATGAGGCTTAAAATCTGCATCATTCTCCAGGAAATGAATGCAAGTTGATGTAATGTCCTTAAAAAGCATTTGTACAAACTTTCTTATATACCGGTATATATAGGGAAACTGTTGTTTCTTCTTGCCACCACAGGATGGCAGCAAAGTTCCTCCCAAGAAAGTCCTCAATCACAAATAAGCTAAAATCTCTTTATTAAAATATATATAGCATTTATCACAAAAATAAATTTACCCATATATTTAATAGCATATAATCTCTGAAAAGTACTTACAACATAATATTAATATCATTTGAGATAAGTGAAGGCAGTAAGGGCAGATAGCTGAGATAGCTGAGATAGGACTTTAAGCATGCTTAAGTATTGAGAAAGGATTTATATCACTGTCATAGCAATTGTGTCCAAAAGTGTTGTATCTCTCTTGTAAAATGTGATTTGAGCAAAGGCTGGGGTGATGCCAAGATGCTGGGAAAGGGCAGCTAGACTCGCAAATAATGTGTCTCTCTATTGGGTTTGAATGGTTTTGAATGGTTTGGTCTCTATTGGGTTTGAATGGCCCAAGTCTCTCAACCATGAACACAGTCTAGTCTGTTCCCATGGACCCAGTAACAGATCTGTGCAAACTTGAGCGGTGTAATTCTCACAGCCACGTTATAATCCCGGTTTTCTCCATCTATCTCTAACCACTGATGTCCTGAGAAGATCCCAATCACCTTCCTCTCCCACCTCTCCAGCGTGTCATCCCACACTCTGCCGTAGACCCCCGAGCCACTCGCTCCAGGACGGGCATCGCAGTGCTGGTATATGAGGTCTTTGGACTCCTCTTCGACAGGACAAAATCTGTACACCAGCTCCCCAGGCCGATCACTGTCAAAACCAGAAAAGTGGATACGTTTCCCTGCCAGGTCATCAGAGGAGGGAGCCACAGATAGTCGCATGAAAGGGCGGCGGTGGGGCCAACGCAGCTCCAGCAGGGCGTAGTCAAAGTCCATGCTGACCTCCTGAGGGCCTTGGATCCAGCCTTTGGGCACACGAGTTCGCTTGACCCTCACCCAGCGAACCAGAGGTCTCTTGGGTGATGACAGTTCTGGGTTTGTGCTGTTTACCACGGGGTTAATCAGAAATCCAACTTTGAGCTTCCTCGCTCCCTTGACGTAATCTTTGCCATCATGGACGCAATGGGCCGCTGTCAGGACGTGCAGTTGGGACACAAGAACTCCGGTGCACCCTGTGGAGATGCGCACAGCTGTGGAGAAAGGATAATCCAACAGGAAGTTATCACCTTTGATGTTAAATCTTCCATCTGCCCCATAGATCTGTCGTTTTATTCTTCTGTGTCTTGGCCAGTTTATGGATGGGGCAAGGTCTTCATTGTCATCCTCCACATCGACTGTGGTGAGGGTGCGTGAACCATCCGAGTACAGCGTCTCGAAGGCCAGTTTGTCGGACAGCGCGCCCTCGTGGGTGTGGAAGCAGCTGGAGTTGCAGTGGGTGGTGAAGTCCAGCTGGGTTTGGGCGCTGAAATGGGAGCGAGTAAGGGGAGTGGGGGTGTGGGGAACCAGGGTGGGGATGTGGGGGGGCGGCTGCAGGATGGACAGGGCCCGGGACAGGAAGAGCTGCAGGAGGTAGAGCAGCGTCGGCAGGCAGCGATCATGTGGAGGCATTGTGGTGATGGACACACTGAAAGACAAGAAAAAGGGAATAGTTTAGAAAGTTTAAGATACAAGTTTTTTCAATTAGCAGTTTTACACTCTTTTGTCTTTGATTTCTTTAACCCATGTCGACTGGACAAAATCATCTAACAACTTATTTTGTGTTTTGGCCTAGGATTTTTCTGCCCCATGCCCGTCTTGGCACAACAATATGTTAAGTCCTGGGATAACTATATGACAGAAAGAAATACACATTCATTTATACTCACAAATGCAAGGGTAAACTTTAATGTGAATCATTTATCTAAACAGTTACCTGAGTTTAGAAATTGAGATTTGGAATTATAAGAAAGATATTCAATTATATTTGAATTTCAGTGGGAGTTGTTGGTAAACTAAAGGTCTGCACTGTGCATAAATTAGCTGATGTGGTGTTACACTAACAAAAGCTCTGAAAAAAGTAGGATCTCACCAAAAAGTACCATGCACACATGTACTAATAAGCAGCCCCTTCAGAAATGAAAAGGCAGATTAAACTGTCCACTGTTACTCCCAAAATTCCTGTTAACTTACTCCATGCTTTCTCCCTTCTGCTGTGGTCCATATAAAATGTCAAAATACATAAAAATACATAAAATACTGTTGACTTATGGAAAATGTAGTTCACTAAGACCGCATTAACCAATGAATCAACTAAAACACCACAGCCCTCACTTCCAGACTGTACTCTGCATAGTCTGTGTGTGATTATTGTTATTAAAAGGTGAGAAAACATTTCCACAAGCTGTCGGACAAATTCACAAACACGACTCTGGCCTCTCTCATGGTGGCTGTGAATCTCAGTCAATACAAGTGAGGTCAGCTTTCATACTTAAATGTTGCAATAGAGGCCTGAGTCTCATTTGGTGAAGCTGGGCAACAATGGACCCCTTGTTCCTCAAAACACAAATGTAGATTATCAGCAAAATGGGATTAGTATAGCCCCAACAGACTGTATTTATAACTCATACTTAATACACAAATATGTATTCAACAGATCATGTGTTCAAAACAAACAGAGCATTAAAATTGTGTATTTGCACATTTCATGATTGTAGCACAGTGGTGGAATCTAACAAAGTAGTAATGTAGTTACTTAAGTACAATTTTTAGGTATCTGTACTTTACTTAAGACCATTTTAAAGTGGATACATTTAATTTTTGCGTCACTACATTTGAGAGCAGGTATCTGTAGTAAAAGTATTTTTATTACAGTTTGAGACCTGTTGAAAAAGGCTGAGGGGTTTATATTTAACATGTTCCTAATTTGAGGAAACAAAAATATACAAATAAAACCAGAAACAAAGATTGATTCAATTTTTTCTGTTGAACAATATTCAGCATAAAACTTTATCAAAATCACTACACTTGAAGCCTGAAATCTATGCAAAATACTTTTAGTTTTTACTATTTAAGTTCATTTTTAAACAGGTACTTTTATATTTTTACTTAAGTATATTTTTTATGTGATAAATTTACTTTCACATGAGTATTTTTTGGTTTCAGTTAAGTAGCAAAATTGAGTACTTATTCCACTGCAAAGAATGGTCTAAACATGGAAACTATCCATAGCAAGACTTGCCAAAAGTGAATCTGAATTTTCAACACAAAATTCTTCTTTACTGTGTGGTCTGATAACAGTTCTGACATATAATTCAAAACATTCTTCAAATTACTTATAATATGTACAGCTATTTTTCAGTTTTTCAGTATCAGTATTTATGAGTTAGTATCTGAGTACAAACCCGGTATGGACCAAACTGACTGAGGGGACATTTGAGTTTCAAAGGAGTGCAAACATAATACACTTCCATTACGTGGTATTATTTTAGGCGCCTGAAATGAAGGTGGAAACATTTTTAACTGAAGTTACAATGCATCCTGTACCCCTGTAGACCCGGGTCTGTCAGGGTTTATCTTATTATCACTCATTAACAGCCATTTCTACAGAAGATCGTCTCGTCCTTTGAACACATATGACTGTTTTTCACTAGATTATGGGTCATTTTGATGATGTGCTGTAAAGTCTGAGGAGGTTTCTTTACCAGCTCCGTACAAGCACACTGAGACAACGAGTTTACAGTAGGTGTGCTCCAGTCAGGTATGTGTTACAACACTATGGCCCATCAAACATTAACCACTTTTCAGCTTTTAGGCCAGATTAACAGGGAGGAGATACTTGATCCCCTCTGTAGACTACGGCCCCCGAGGCACTCATGGCACGAACTGAGCAGGTGTGTAAAAAGTGAAAAGCAACAAGTCCAGGCACACAGGCACAGCACCTAAACAAGGCATTATGTCTGACAAAAGCCAGGGTGGGGTCCATCCAGAGACCTCGGGACAACCCCATATGTTGTAAGCCTTCAAAGTCTTTAGAGCACTTGTGAATACGGTGAGAAGAAAAGACGTGAACACAAATCTCCCAGTAACATCTCAGGTGGACTAGTGACAGTGTCTGGCACTCAAAATGAAAACAGTTTAAGGTCATAACATTAATTAGATGAATTAAAGCAAAATCCTTAAAGGTGCACTATGTATATAACTTTTCTCCTTATTATAAAACTGCCCTTGTGAAGATATTATTGATGAACCTGTAATGTTCCACAGTATGGCATTAAATGTATCATCTACACAGAGACAAGCTGATGGTGCAAACAGAACAACTTGATCTGTGGAAAGGAGTCCCCGCTGAAAGAAAGAATCCATGTTTTTCAAGGGATTTCTGTGCAATAAAAAAAACACCTGTAATTGAATAAATGCAAGATGGATATGATTAATGCCATACTGTTGAACATTTCAGGCAAAGCAAAAATGCAAACTAGGTAGGCTAGCAGAAAAGTTACATAGCCCAACTTAGTTCAACTTAGTCCAACTTAAAGAAACATTTGGAGTTATTTCAAACTAGCGGCCAAATGTCTGTTCTGGGCTCACATTTGAAACCCACAGAGAAAGCCACATAGAATGACAACACAGTGGCAAGCTCCGGGTGATGAAGGGATGAACTGTGATCCATTTTGGACCACAAGGATGTTGGTGAAAGCCGGAAATGTCTTTTTCTTTCCGTGGTGCCAAAACTATGGCAAGAACGTCAAGCAACTATGCAAAACTCTCCAGCAAGGCAAGCACGGGTCTATAAATGGTTCTCAAAACACTCTGTCAGTCTGTGCAAGCAAAGGTTCATCTCTAGGAAAAGCAAAACATTTCAGAACCGGGCCAAAAATGAATTTATAAAGCAAATTAAACTCTTGGTAGACTCCTATTTAGATTTATATAGAAGGTGTTTTGAAAGACAGAATACGTATTACATGAACAGATGTTTACCTCCTGAAGTCGGTGTATAAGAGGTGTTCACATCGCACTCACTCTCCAAACTTATTCCACTGTATCACGGCCCCCGGTTCCCTCATCCTCCCGGTGACAGGTTGCGCTCTCCTCTCTGATCCTCTTACGCACAACAGGAGACAGGCTACGTCACGCGCTTTTATAACACATTAAACAAGTTAAGTGTTCAGAAACTGTGCTATTCGACAGTGACCAGCAGACCACAGACAAAGAAACAAATAAAAGCCAGTCGTTTGAAAAGCAGTAGCTATTTGCTCGAGTGCGGCACATAGTCCTGCCTCTCTGACTGCGCCCCGCCCCCTCGTGCTCGGTGCGCCAAAGTGGGACTGACGCACAGCCACAGGCGCGCGCTGCACAGTGGCTCTGGAGGTGAAGGACTTCAGGGTAAAAGGTTAGTTATAAAAACCTATTGTGCTGCTTTCTGGCCGTGACCCTAGACTGTGTTAAATAGCCCAATACGGACTACGTGAGAATTAACATGCTTTCTCCATTAAAGGCCATATTAATGTTGTTTCTTCATCCAAAACAACCCTGGAGCTGTGTTTTGTTTCATTCACACATGTTTAACACACAGACCCTCATTATTTAGGCTGTGTTCCTGTCTCAAACTGAAAACACTCTGTTCCCACATGTGGTAATAATGTGGTAGTTTAAACTTCATACACATCAATAGAATCATATGGATTATTTTTGCCCTGGAATTGCCAGTCTCTACTGAACAAAACTAACGTGTAAATAAAACAAAACACAACTCCAGGTACGTTAACAGCATTATAACATGGCACAAAGCTCACCAGAATCCAGTTTGTGTAATATAGGACCTTTAAAGGTGCACTGCAAATAGTAACTACTAAATTGTCTACCTGCCTATGTTGTATGTTCTATGTATCTATGTTGCATCTATTCAGGTGTTTGTATTGCTTAAAAACACCTAATAAAATATGCTTTCTTACAGTTAGCGGGTCGCCTCTCCGCAGATCTAGCTGTAACTTCGCCCCCTGCCATCTCAGAGGAAAGATGGATAGTGTGTTTGTACTGATACTGTGGAAAATTCCAGACTAAGTTGTTACATCGCCACAGAGACAAGCTGGTTCCGGACATCCAACTAGAAAAATTACATTGTGGACCTTTAAATTCCTAATCTAGCCAATACAGTATAATGTGGGTTTGTTAAAATGAGGCATATGTAAATACTCGAATCTGTCAAAAATGAAGCCAACATCAACTTTGTGTTATTTTTGGCAAGGCCGGTCTTCATCGACATAAAATATTTTAATGATGATATAAATGAAAACTGCATTTGATGTAAGTTCAAACGCATTTAAATCCTGACTCTGCGTGAGTTTGATTCATTTTTCTTTCCAAATGTGCTCTACTGTTACAAGTCTATTAAATAAAGCAACAACATGACCTGAGGTGATATTTTGCTATGATCACCCTATCATTTCATTTATAGTTGTATAACTAGTCACATTTAGCACCACACATCTGAAACATTTGGGGTTAGACCAAAGCAAGTGTCATCTTGTTAATTTCACCTGCATTATCCCTCCTGCCAAGAACAGTCTCTGCAGCTGCCAGGCACAGAGGCTGCTGGGACATGTAGGCGTTAGCACGTCTCCATAAGCTCTCTGTGCTGCATTCATAGTTTTTATGACAATGAGGAATTTTCTAAGCAGTGTTTTTTTGGCGGTGATGACACAAAGCTCTTAGTCACTGTAGTTTATGTTCAGGAATGCTGTGGAATCTCCCAACAAGGATGCACACCACAATGCCCCCGCTGTCCCTGGGCCCATGGGCACCTACCCTCAACCAGTGTCTCTCTGCTAAATGTTTCTCTGGATGCAATAAAAACTGCAGCTGGTGCCTCTGCTCTAAGGGAGGTACTGCTGACAGATTAAGTGTAAAGCATATTCCCACTGAAATGCACGGAGAGGCATTGTGGTGGACCAACACAAAGGTGGACACTGTTTGTTGTGTGTGTTTGTGTATGTGTGTGTATGTGTGTGTGTCTATGTGTGGTAGAAGTATCTAAATGTCTGTACAAGTTTAACCTGTATTCTGTTTTTGTCATTCTATCTTTGTGTTTATGTTTCCATGGAAATATCATTATTGAAATTTATTGAAGCAGATTTAAAGTGATTTTAGACCCTATATATACATCGGATATGGCAAAAGATTGAGTGATTGGTGCAAAGTCTTACACAGACAGACATAAATTCAAAAAGCACAATGCCTAAACAGTCTCCAGTGTTATTAATATGAGGCACTTAAGAAGAATATAACAGCTTAAGAAGAAGTTACTGAAAATTGTATTTGATTATAGTTTTGTTAATAAACACAAAAAACACAGTCCAAACACCCAAACTGAAACATTTTTAACAATTTGTCGAGATCTAGTTTTGATCCAGAGGTTAAGCCGGCAGTCTGTGCTGCTCGTTAGATTGACACTTTGTGGTAGGACATGTGTTTTAGGGTTCACTCGGGGTTTAGCCTCCAGAGACACCCGTAAAACCTCTGACAGCTCATAGGAAAATTGGGCCTTTTTGGGTCATAGCCACCTGTGCAGTGTATATCTTACATTCTTCCAAAGCCACTTCTACCGTCTGACACACTAAATTCAATTACTAGTGGATTTATGGAACAAGCTTATTTATGGGCACAAGGGAATGAATCGTGGAAACAAACTCCCAGCATGTTCTTGGGAAACGTTCAATACTTTAGACATGTTTTCTTCTTGATCACTGGACTAATTTGAAGAAGGGCAGACTGTATAAAGGTAACATCAGATGAAAGAACATTCCTACACTCAACTCCGTGACGCTGAGACACTGCTTCCTCTGTTTGCAGCTTTGGAGGTCGGATTTTTCCCTACCATAGAGAGGGGACTGAAAGCTATGTGTCTCAAATTGTTCTCATTCCTTAATAAAATCTGGCTTTTTTCCTTACATTAACTCCCCCAGGGCTATGAATCAACAGCTGTTGGTCAGAAAGTACACCAGATGTGGATGTCAGCATTATTCCATGCCTGGATAAATTGACAGATTTGTGCCCATGTATCAAAAAACTGATGTTCGTTTGGGACATCCAGGTCATCCAGGATCTGATGACGAGCTGCAGTGCTGGAATGGAAGTATAGCTATCAATTTCACTACATTTAACACTTTTACTTGAGTCACAAAACTGAGTACTTCATCCAACACTGATGAGCTCCGATAATGCTATGAAAAACATAAAGAGATCAAGCGGGCCCTCTAACAATCACTGATGTCACTTCATCCCCCCTGCCTGCTGTGTATGTCACTGGAGCATGTACGGGGGTTTTGTGGTGGCTGGTGAGATTATGGGCACTACTCATCTCCTTCGGTATGTCCCTGTGGTTAGCCTATGTTATTAGTGTGATGTTGAAGTGAATAAATTATGAAGTAGAGTGCAAAATCAATGAATCATGCACAACTCTAGGTGAGAGTCTGAGCACAATAGTAGCACTGCCATAGAACACAGCAACAGTGTGTCCAGACCAAGCTGACTGAGGCCACTGATATCTCTTATCATTAACACTTTGGTGTATTCTGCACCCGACCCTCGCTCCCGTTCACACATTTTCCACCATGATTCATTTAAGAAAACACCACTGAGCCACAGGTCCCGGCGTCCCCCCCTTGTCAGGCAACGTGGCTGTTGAGCTCATTAATATTGAGGGAAGCGCATTATTAGCTTGTCGCGTCACTTGAGCTGCCAGGAAAATAGAGAGGGAAAGGGAAAATGTCAAGGCCAGAAGGTTAACAGCAGTCAGTTGGTATGTTTGGTTTTCATTAAAGAAGTCTGTATTGGTTAATAACGTCTCATTATATGTCACTTTACACCATAAGTCAACTGCTCTTCTCAGTAGAGGAAACTAAAATATGTGACAAATTCATCAAAACAAGAGTTTAAGGCTTCATTGCTAAAGAGCAGTGTTTGTCTAATGGCCTAGGGTGACAGTAGTTCAGATGGTAGAGTGTTTATCCACTGATCTGAAGGTTGATGGTTTGAATCTCACTCTTGACATAAACATCACTGGTATAGCAGTCAGACCCACAGGTTGGCTTAGCTCCCGCAGATGAATGCTGTTGTTGTGTTCTTAGGCAAGACGCTTAACTCACCTCGCCCCCAGGGTCACTGATTATTTGGCTGTCTATGTCTCCCCATGTAAATACAAGTACGCAAGTTTATTTACAACATATACAAGTAGCTATCCAAATTCTGGAGATTGGATCTAGTCATGTAGCTAAGGCATAAACAACATGTCCAAGAGGTCCCCAAACAATAATAATCCCATGTGGAGTTGTTACGCTTGACCTCAGAGTTCCCTGCAGCACTCTAGAATAATCAAAATGTTGATATTTATGATGCTAACATGGTGGTCCAGGGAGCTCACACGACTTCCCCAGCAAAGACCATGTTCTGTATAATGACAAGCCTCTGAGGCACTCAGAGCAGTGATTTAAGCCTGTAGTTTGTGATATATGCAGCACAGGACTCTCAGACCACAAAGAATGAGACTTTTTCCTCTCTCAAAATTCTTCTGTTCCACTTCATCCAGAAATATTCATGACACATTCACTCTTTTCCCTTCATCAAAACCCTCCAAATCCATGTGTCTGTCGTCGTTGGCCAGCCGCTCTGGACACAAAGACATTTTTTCAAATTTTTTTCCCCCTCCGCTCTCAATAAAAGCCACATCTGTGCAGGCATTCTAGATGTTATTTCCAAATTCAAATCGTGACCCATGTACCTGTCTCTCCATTGGTCCCTGGTCTTCCCTCGGAGCCTTGCTTATATTCACCATGATGTCATCTCACTTTGGCTGCTGTGTGAGGTGAAGAAAAAGTAGGAAAAAAGACTAGAAAAACAGAACAGAGGAATGTAACTGAAATGAAATCCACTGAGTAGGGCAGAGGCTTCATATCTGTAACCAGATTGGCTATTGGCCCGAGCACCACTGTGACGCTCCAAAACGCATCGTCAATAATAATCTCAAGACATCCTTTTGGCTCAGTGTTTGGAAACAAGAACAAACCATGCAGGAGTTGAGATAGTTAAAACAGATGATTTTGTCCCCAAAGGCAAAATATATCCACTTATCATCATTAAGTCACTGTTCAGATTAGAGTCAGATCAAGCAATTTAACAAAGCAGAGGACTACTGGACTACTTCTTTTACTACTTCTATCAATATATGCATGTGACAGATTAAGTCAGGTTTACATTGTTTGGTTAACTTCATTCTTCCTGGTACACCAGATGTGACATAAAAAGAGGTAGGTTCATTAGCAGCACCTTTATTATGTTAATACTCAGTGTTTCTTCCTGTATTTTACAACCTTATTTTAAACAGATTTTATTCATAAACTGCTACATGACTGGTGTAAAATATTTTAAATATGTGTCATCCTGCCAAACCAAGTTATATATTGGATAATATGAAGACCTGACACTTCAATGTACAGTTTAGAATATGAAAGGCACAGTAATTTAATCAACAATAATCTCCATCACTCTGACAGAAGGGCAGCTTCAAAGCTCCGGAGCTGTTTCCATGGGACGAGGCTCAGACTCAAAGCATTCAAGTCGTTTGTGGTAAACACAACAAATATTTACAGCCTCTGTGTTCACAGTGACACTGTACAAGCTTAACATAGCACTACTATTGATTACAGATGTGAAGATGGTCTATTGCACTTAATTACACATACACGTCTTATTTCATTTCCCATTAGGTCAATAATCAACAAAGATATCTTCCATATTCAAATGAAAGGCCAACAAACCCACTCATGGCTGTGATTCTCACTCTGAGCTGAAAGGCTGATGTAGTACTAAAGGGAATGTCCTGGAATGTTCCTGAATGTTATCACTGGATTCTTGGTTCACTCATGACAACAGCTCTGTCTCTAGGTAACAAAGGTACCTTGATAATGGCCACAGTGACAAAAGTTTTCATTATTTGTGAGTAACCCTATGATAGCTCTTGCTTTTAGTGTGAGCTGTATAATCTTACATAATGAGGTTGATCACAATCCTGCAAACAAAACACAGATTAAAATGAAATAGCTTGTCTGAGTTATGGTTCATTTCATCGTGATTTATCAGACCACCCATTATTATCTGATAATGATTTAAATGACAAACAGCCACATCTGATGTGAGTGATCAGAGGGACCACGATCACAACGAAACGAGAGGATTTTGCCGTTTATAAATCAATCTGCTAATAATAAGAGTTTGAGTGTGAGTGTAACTGACAATTGCATATGTGGAAAAGAACTTTTTCCATGTTGTTAAACATCATTTTGTTATTCTGACATTGGAAGATTTTCCAAACTAACACTGACCGTGTTCATCGGGAGTTTTGGGGGAATAATGTGAAAAGGTAGCAATATTTAAATTTTTCTCACATTCTTTTTTTCCAGTGGGAATTTTACTGGTGGCAAACTTTGACAGTGTCTTTTTGCCTTGCACCATTTGATAGAGCACATCACACACACACACAAATCAGGCACCACGTGTGTCTTTGTGCCCACTGTTTGAGTCTGTGCAGCTCATTTCACCATGAATAACAGTTGAATGTCTTTGTCCCTCTGCCTGCGCTCCTTTAGTTTAGTGGACAGTTTCATAATTGGATTGGACCGTGGCATATCTCTGCTCTGCGCTCAGCAGGTGTCCATTGTCTGTTCTTGGCGTCTAATCCATGCTCTGATTGGTTTTCATAACTTCAGCAAACAACAGACGGCGCACTAAGTTTAATGTTTAAAAACACACACACAAGCATTTAGCAGAACAGCCACAAAGTGTTTCCAGCAAAAAAGCTAAATCTTTAAAAGTTTTCCACAGCAGAAGGACATGAACGCCACAAAAGAGCAATGTCAGTTTACAATCATGAGCTGAATCCAAAACAGTGTCAGAGAAGCCAAGAAACACTCACAGAGACCAGTACGAGGCACAAGGGATCGAAGGAGAGACCAGTATGTGGCACACCAAAATAACCATTTTATTCAAATCAGGATGGACTAAAACAACCAACGCTCTGAAATGAACAACAGATGAATACATAATAATGTGATCATGATGTAATAATTAACCCTTTAAATCCCTTTAGTTTTTATAATCATATTTTCAACCTCATCCTGTTTTTGTCTGATTCTGATCAATTCAAGATTGTTTTATTTGTTTCAAAGGAAATTTGAAGAGGGCCAGAATATTTTTCCTGCCTGTTTGACCCACGTTTCCTCAACACTAATGGAAAAAATCTTTCGCCTATTTCTGGTGGTGACAAGATGAAGAAGCATGAATTATAACAAAAAGAGAGAGTACGTCAAAACAGATTCAAGCAGACGAGGTTGGGCCACAGCTGTGTCCTCTTCTCTCTCTCCATATTGACAACACCAGGATCCTGAAGATAAGGATCCTGATCCTTATGCATCAAAATCACATACAAAGGTTATCACATGTTGAACTTTGTTTGTACTTTGTTAACTTTTGCCAAAAAAAAAAAAGGAAAAGAAGAAAAAAAAAGTATGTCTGACCATTGCAAAGGCACTTGGTCCAACATGCACCAGCAAAAGTTAGAAGACTCAAAATTAAAAATTTTACAAGTCATATAGTAGTAATCATTGAATGTTTGAAGTCTGTAGGCAGGGGCCCGTGTCCATACAGTGTTATTGAATTTAGAGCTGGGTGTTGAATATGTGTCAGCTTAAAGAGCAAGAGTTCATCACAACCAAAGGACGACCACTGAAGCACCAAGTCCCACCACAAACACTGAGATGACAGGGAAGGCCACCACACATGAAACTGGTCCCTGTAGCTCTGGGCTTTGGGCTGGCTTTATTATGGGAGGGGGTACACATTTTGCAAGGACTGCAAAGTTGTTGAAAATAAGCAAAAACACTGATAGGGTAGAGGTTACTTTTACTAAAAAGGGCTGGCGGTGAAAGAGTTCAGTGGAAGTTTGGTTTGACTCAATGACACTTAAATGCATGAGTGACTAATTATAATTATACATTCACTTTATTTATGTACTCGTTTTAATAGCACTAGTGATATGTTTTGCATGTGTGCATTACAAACACATTCCAGGTGTAAAAATTATAGTTGGGTCACCAGCAACTCAGTCAGTCACCTTAACCATTTGACCAAATAAACACAGAAGTGTCACTTTATTGGGGAGGCGTTATTACATTATTGGCTCACTCAAGTTATTACATTATTGGTCTGTTATTACATTATGGGCTTATTGCATTTAAAGTTGGACAAAATTATTACACTATTGGATGTTATGGATGTTATGGATGTTATGGACGTTATTACGTTGCTGTCATAGCTGTCATAACTAGGACAGAACAACATTTACCATGTAAAATTTAAAGAGGGGGTATTAACATATTTAGATCACCATGTTTACATTTTATTGTTTTGAAATTTTTGATGCTTGAAGTCCCTGCTCCCTGTGCTAAGTCACTTCCCTTTCAGAGTGCCATAACAGTACAATCAGTGTGCATCCCACAATTAACCTACTGCAAATCACTTCGGGTTTGTGAAGTTTTAATGTGCTGTTTTATGTCCTGCTTTTGGACATTTGAAAAATGGCCGTGTGAGAGCATGGGTTACATCGGCTTGTGGGCTGAGCCTTGTACAGGCTCGTACTCCTAACAGTGAGGAGGGTTTGTTATAACACGGTAGAAAGCCCCACAAAGTTGATTTTGAATACCTTCTCTTTGAGGTATTTTTGTTTGAGTATAAAAACTGGTACAAATATAAAATCTCACGTTTTGAAGCTTAATGCCTCCTGGAAGAGCACCATTATAGGCTGTATCTTCACAGATGAATAACAAAAAATACTACAATATTCTGTTTTGTAGTTCTGGAAAATAATTATCACTGAAACTGGTTCTGAAACATAATCAGACATATGAATTCTGTGGGTCAGTAAGAGAGTAAATTTATGTTTTGTTTTAAGTGGCCAGTTTAAAGGCACAGCTGACTAAGAAAACAATAACAAGATGAAGAGTTATTACGATCAAACAGTGTCTGGAGACTTCAGAAAAACATTGTAGAAAGGCGGCATATGTGTACATCGGTTTCATAGATTACTGAGGCCCAGAGCATGTGACAAACGAGCTCCTGCTGAGCTAGGTCATGCTTCACACTGACAGTGACCAAGCACAATGAAGAGCACAAATCTCCTACACAATCTGACCTATACTGCTGTGGCTATTTTGATAACTTAAAACATTATTCACTGTCTGCATTTAGTGTCTCAGCTATATAAGGCTGCTACAAAGAGACAGGAGACTTGATCCTCCCTCAGTCTTTTAGTCTTTTATTCATTGTCCCAAGTTAAGGTTTCACTAAAGCGCTTGTTCTGATTTTGGCCATGGCCCCGGGAAACTCCAGTCCTGATCCAACAGTGTCACTCAAGTGCAACAGTCCAAAGGTTCAGAGCTGCCTCGGTGGCTTCATCATCTGATACTCTCACCGTGAAGGTTAAAAAGAGGCTGTAACATGCTACAACTGTGTCCAAGAATCACATTGTATATGGATCTGGGTGTGCTCACATAACTGTCTTGTTTGAACATGACTTTAGTTTGTTGGTTTAATCTGAGGAAGAAATAAAAATTGCTTACAATATAATATAATGGGATGAAAGTACAATTTTATTCACATCCTATTTTTAAGGTGTTTTGTTACTATATCCAGCTCGGGCAGGTTGAGGAGGGTAGTTTTTAGCAGCAACACTCATATAAGTGGCGCGTGGGAGAGAGGCCAGGTATCTTAATCCTCCCGGGATTCCCCACCAAGAGATCCCATTAGTGCGGATAAAAGCTGTAACATAGTCGGGACGGGCATTGCGCTCTACCCCCGCGGTCTGACTCTGACCCCTATCTGATCCCTCACTAACTGGAATCACAGTCCTGGCTCCAGCAGGCAGTAAAACGACCAACGAACTGTAAACCATGCCGATGCCTTAATGAACAACATACACACACCAACAAGTGGGAGAAAAGGCCGCTGTAAATGTTAAAAGAGCAGCCATATTTGCAGATACCGTAGAAACCATCTCAAACACTGCACTCACTCAGCCAGGTCAAACTGGCTTTACAGTGGCACAATGCAATTCTCAATTTGTTCTCGAGGTTTATAATGACAGGTGCTTTTCCGATTCTATATGTGTTAGTGAGACGTTCTTCAGTGTTTCAGTAGTGTTCAATATGTGACATCTTAAACTGCCCAAAGTTTAAGACTCAGGGTGGTTCAGAAAGTTATAAGTGAACAACTTCAAACTGGCATACTGTAGATCCTGGTTTGTGGTTAATATTCTTGTAATTACATGGGTCAGTCCACATTAATATAGTTTTAACATCTGTGCAGTGGTGGAAGAAGTACTCTGTTTTGTTACTTAAGTAAAAGTACAGATACTGGAGCAAAAAACTAGGCCTCCTTAAGTAAAGGTATCACATAAAAAATCTAAAAGTACCTGTTTAAAAATGTACTTAGGGAGTAAAAAGTAAAGTTTGGCCTAATTCACGCAGATTTTAAGATCTAATAAAGCTTCAAATGTCATGATTTTGATAAAGATTTGTGCTGAATTTTGAATTGATAGTTTTTATCTAGCTGCTCAAACTATAAACATGTTAAAGATAAACCCCTCAGACCTTTGAGCAGGTCTAAAACAATAATGAAAAATACTTTTACTTTTCAGTCCAGTTAAAAAAAAAATGTAGTGGAATAGAAAGTACAAATACCTTCTCTCAAATGTAGTAAAGTAAAAGTACAAAGCATCCGTGTCCTAAAGTAAAGTACAGATACCTAAAATTTGTACTTAAGTACTTAAGTTTGTTACATTTCACCACAGAATCTGTGTGGGTACTTCATTCAAACATGACTCATCACTGTGCAGCCCACATCTGCAGTTACAGAGCGGATATTTATGTTGGCAATTGTGCTTTAAAGATATATCTGTTTGCTTTCACTGAACAATATGATAAGTGAGTTTAGGCAGGTCTATTATTATTATTAAAAAGCATCTGATACGCTTGTGTTCATAGAGCCTGAAACTACAGATCCCACCCATTATCCACACCGCTCGACCTCTGTGTCCTCTCATGTTATTGTCTAAATGTGATGTCTGTTTGAATGACAGAGCACTATAAAAATCCCCCCTTTCCTCTTGGCACAATATCTGCAGGTGTCATTTGCCCATTAGTCTGACAGCAGAGTGTGGAGATGAGGAGAGACAGGCGCAGCATCAGGAGTCAGGGCAGGAGCAGCTCGTTTGCTGAAGCCCCACTGTGTTAATTCAACCCCTGCGTGAGTGTGTATGTTTTCACACTGACCCACTGAAGGGACTAGACTCAGAGCAGAGCAGAAGAACGCCTCAGCTGTGGACAAAGAAAGACAGACAAATGTAGGGCACCCATTCTGATATGGATTAGGTTGTGTTTGGTTGCAAAGATAAAATGACTTAAAAATGCTTAAATGGTCACATTTGTATACGGCGCATTTCCACCTTCAAGGCAGTCAAAGAGCTTTACATCAAGGAATCACTCACCCATTCACAAACACACTCGCAGACCAGTGTACACAGACACTGGGGGCAAGGTGGGTTAAGTGTCTTGCCCAAGGACACAACAACAGCATTCATGACAAGTCAACAGACATTTGGAGACCCAGGGCAGGAAACCTCACATGGACCCCCATCTTATATAAATGAATAGGAAGAAGGTCCAATACTGAGCCCTTAAGACCCCTCTGCCCTCTGATGACATTCCTGATTGTGTTTTGAGCCACATATTGCATTGTATCAAATTGTGAGGGACCCTAATTCCAAGCCCTCGTGAATGCTTACACCTTTTACTTAAGATCACTGCAGATTTTAATTCAATGTAGTTTTTTTTTTTTTTAAGGTGAGTGTCTCTGGTTTAGTTTAAATAGAAAAGTCTTGTGATTACAAATTTGGAAACCATTAACCATATTATTCAAACTTCAAAAACATGCCACCTTACCCTAAACTATAAATCAGAACTGCTGGGAGTTGCTTTGGCATACACTTGTATTCCCTTTCTCTACTCTGTGTGGGTTCACAGATGGTTTTAATAGGGCCTGATAAGAAATGCTCAGAAGCCGTGAAGGGAAGCTCTGCATTTTCTGTACTAAATACCAAGACAGAAGAAAACACATAGATCACACCCCCTGTTGATTAAGGCATGCAGCTCCCGTTCATGACCAGTGCAGACTAGGCTCAACAACAAGTGGAAGAACTGCACTTAACCACATCAAGATTGACTTTGGGAAAAAATAAATCACCCATGTCAGCACACCCCAAGGATCGTACGGCTATTTAAGCTACTAAAAGAAAAATGGTTTCAATTTTATTTATATAGCACATTTAAATATAACTTTAGCTGCTCAAAGTGCTTCCCATAAAAAGTCAACCAAAAACAAATATACATATAATACGAAACATCAGTGACAAGGCTCCGGGGGTGGATGATAGCTTCTTTGAGCCAGGACCTGCAGCACTGGGGCGGTTTGCAGCCGAGTCTGAAGCAGCTGGGGTGAGAATCATCTCCTCCAAATCCGAGGCCATGGTTCTCGACTGGAAAAAGGTGGTTTGCCCTCTTTGGGTGGATGGTGAGTCTCTGCCTCAAGTGGAGGAGTTCAAGTAACTCAGGGTCCTGATCACGAGTGAAGTACGAATGGAGCGTGAGATTGACAGGCGGATCGGTGCATCGGGCCATCGTGGTAAAGAAGGAGCTGAGTCAAAAGGCAAATCTCTCGATTTACCGGTCAATTTATGTTCCTACCCTCACCTATGGTCATGAGCTCTGGGTAATGACCGAAAGGACAAGATCGCGGATACAAGTGGCCGAAATGAGCTTCCTCTGTAGGGTGGCCGGGCGCACCCTTAGGGATAGGGTGAGGAGCTCAGTCACACGGGAGGAGCTCGGAGTAGAGCTGCTGCTCCTACACGTCGAGAGGAGCCAGCTGAGCTGACTCGGGCATCTGCTTAGGTTACCTCATGGACACCTCCCTAGGGAGGTGTTCCGGGCATGTCCCACTGGGAGGAGGCCCCAGGGAGGACCCAGGACACGCTGGAGGGACTATGTCTCTCGGCTGGCCTGGGAACGCCTTGGGGTCCCACCGGAGGAGCTGGAGGACGTGTCTGGGGTGAGGGAAGTCTGGGAGTCCCTTCTTAGACTGCTGCTCCTGTGACCTGGCACGCAAGTGGAAAGAAAATGGATGGATGGAGGGAATACGAAACATAGGCAAAAAAAACGAAAAAACTATAAAACACCATATATATGTTATATTCAGCTGTTGCAGGTCCACAATGAACTCATAGAAAAATCTAATGGCATTCAAACCAAAGATCAAGATACCACTTCAAATCCAGTTCAAACGTGTTGTGCAGTAGACACTGGGTACATTTACATGGCCAGTACAAATCAGATAAATAGAATAATCAGATAACTTAATAATTCAGTCTCATTGCTGGTGTGAGTTTAGTTGCACAATACAATCTGATCCTCAAAAACAAAAACTTTTTGTGACATGTGTCATTTAATCAGTGCATTTTAGAATAAGATGTTGTATTTGGACTGGAAGACAAAATACTATTATTTTTAAAAATAACTTTCAATCTTTATAATTTTCTCTTTTATTTTTGTCTTCCCCACATTGGTTTACCCATTTGTGTTTAGTTTCCCTTCTCAAAACCTGCACATGTGTGAACAATCAGATCAGATGTAACTGTTTACATGATGTTTTCAATAACCAGAAAATCAGACAAAGATCAGATTTTTGGTGTGCATGTAAACATAGCAAGCAAAATGTGAAGTAAAACCAATGTAAACTGAATCCTAAAACTACCGAATCCTAGTCCAGTGATGTGGACACTTTGTTCTTTCTAGGGTCAAAACCTCTACTGCAGCCCTGAAAGATAAAATGCTGTAATATTATGAGTAGTTGACAGAGGATGGTTTAGTGTGACTCAGGAGTGAAGAGGGCTGACTGCTCTTGTCCTGAACAACTCAGCGTCAACTAGAAAATGGACTTCGTGCAGCTACACGTCAGGAGCAGATTCCTGAAGCAGAAAGTGATGAGCGCTGTTGAAAAATCTGCTCTGCACACTTTGAGTATAATGTCTACTGGCAGCAAAATAGAGGAAATTCTGAGGACTGGTCAAAAACAGTAAAGAATAACAACAGAAGCATAGGACCAAAAGCCAAAGCAAACACAAGGATATGAAGCATTTTCAACTTTTCACTTCTGAATTACAGCCCAAATAGCCTATTTTTAAACCATTAACACAAAAAGCAAATAATACTTTTAAGTTGTGTATTTACAACATATGTGGTGCCTATTTTATGTTCTTATATCTAACTATATCTAAGTATTTTGTGCTTATCCAGTATGTGTAAGACTGGAATAATGTAGTTTTTATTTCATACCCTGTATCTCCTGAATTACTTCAACTTCAGAAGATTTAGTGCCCTCTTGAGGACCATCACTGCTAGTGCCTCAGGCTGAGAAATGCAGAGGAAAAACTCAGTCTTTATGGCTGGATGAATTAGCCTACAAAAGGGTTGCTCAAATTTGGTAACTGGCCTTGGATATATAGTATATATAGCCTACTCTTGTTCAGTATATTTAGATTAAAGGACATTGGTGCATTAACCATCATTGTGAGATATGCATTTAGCCTATTCATGATCCAGGTCCAAGAATATATCCATTGAGCTGTGTACAACAAAGTCAACACACTGCTTTTTGGAGTTAAATAAAATACTCAAAATTGTACCAATATGCAAAACAATCTTCAACATGTAGATTTCAGAAGTGACTTCTGCTGTTGGCCATCTTAACGTGGTGTAAAAGTAGGTCTATTTTGAATGATGTTACTTTTGTCAATGAACAGCTTTGAAAAAAATAATGATCACAAAAATGCTGTATTTATAGATTTATTAATTTATAATACAAGCTTTTGTTTACCTCTTTGCATTTTAGTCTTTACATGGTTCATACAGAGCTAAACTTCATAGCAGTGACACAAAGTGACAACAAATACAAAGCCCAAGACACTCAATGGAAGGAATCAAGAGGTTTCCATCTTTTTCCCGGTGCACCACCATTTTAAGAACACATGCCCCCACTGTACAGTGTCACATGCATTTCACTACGCCAGGCTCACTTCCACGCACACACACTCACACAAAAATTCAACAGATACCTATGCACAAGATTAAAATTGATATTTAAATTTTATATTAATGATATTAATGAATTCCACAATAAAAGGCAAACAAGAAGTAAAGACAGCGTTTCAAATGTAGAGAAGGATGTCTACCATGATTTTCAACTCCTCTAGTTATTGTCCATGTTCCCACACTCCCATCTTCAAATGCTGCTTCTTCTATCTGCATTGAACTGGCCTGCCTTATAGGCTTTACTCAATAAAGTATATTCCATTAAGTCTTAGCCAAAGGTGGGATTGCCGCACCAAATGGCCCATGAGAAAAACATCATTAAACTCCATCTTCAGCCTTTTTAATCTTCCCCAAAGACTGCTGCTGTCGATTACCAGCTTGCACATCCATCAGGAATTCCTGGTCACGTTCCCGCCAAATGGGTTTGATGTAGAACAATAAGCAGGGGTAGAAAGAGTTCAAGAAGAATGGCACATTTTATCTGGGTTACTTAAATGTAAAATCACTACGTTAGATGATGAAGTGCCATAGAGGATTAACACCACTCAGTAAAGGTGAAGGACATCAATATGAGAAGAAGGCAGGGTTAGATACACAACCTCCACAGATCAGTTATCAGCAGCCACACTGTAGACCTTTGAAATGTGTCCTGCTGCAAACAGGTCCATTGTGGTTTAATCTTTGAATAAAAGGTTCTTCTAGTAAAAGGTGAATGACGTTACCATGTTGGCACCAAAAGCAAACTTTGGAGAAGAGTTGCGCTAAAGCAGATGAGACTGCAGCCCGACTCTGGACTCCAGAGTGGGTGTCAGTGCAGAGGATGAACAGGGCTGGATGTATGCATGTCTGACGGCTTTAGAAGAGGAGGCAGCAGTTACTCTCTGTGGTTTTCTCTCTGTTTCTTTGACCTACAAGAAACAGAGACAAGCATTAAAGGAAATGTATGCACTGCTAAACTTACAGTTTTAAGGTACCACAATCACAACAACCTGAGCTGCCAGTGTCTACCAGCAGATAGTACAAGGTTTTCTCATTCTCAACACATGGACAGGCCATGGTTCATGTGAAAGCTCAGAGCCACCAGAACTCACTCACTGAGCTGCAGAGGCTGCACCAGCACTGATAAATGATTGGTTGCAGGTGCTGGGGTTTAGCAAGTGAGGGTTCAGATCGGAGAACTGGATTTCATCACTGAAATTGGCAACCCAAATGAGAGACTCATGTGAGGCACATTACGCTTTCTGACTTGAAAGAATAAATAGGTATTAGAATTGCTATATAAAGCTATATTTGATTTGAACATATTTAACTCATAGCTGGGGACTCAGTTAGGTAATGTTTATGTTTATTTGAAAATCAAAATCAAACAGTAAAAGTTTTCACAATAACTAGACTGTTACCAAAATGCTAGTGCTGTAAATCTTCCTTTGGAAAGTCTCTGTTAATACTAATGTACAGTTTAAAGAGAAAAGAATAACTTTACCATGAGAGTTGGGCTCCGGAAGGGTCTCTCTGGCCACCAAGTGCATTACAGTAGTTCGTCCAGGAGGTAGCTTTAGAGCTTGGGGGAAAAAAAAAAAAAAAAAGTATGAACAAAAATAAGTACAGCACACTTAAAAAGCCTGTCTGTACCCAGAGCTCTAACTCCAACAACCTCAGAGTTCATGGGGTTGGCCATTTTAAGAGATTAAAGAAACCACAAGAACAATCCACAGGTCTGCCATGACAACTGTTACTATAACAACAACAGTGGCTCTGTCTCATGTCCAAGGCCAAGCTTGTTCAGGAATGTCCCTATACACATGAATATACATACTTAAAGTCAAATATAAACTACATTTTCCCATGAATTTTTTTTTTTTTAAATTCTCTCAACTTGGATGATACTTTGTCAACTGTAATGAGAACTTACCCCCCAGAGTGACGTTGCCATGAAGGAAGCGTCCCTGAAAAATGAGCCGCAGTATACTAGGGCTACTTACACGCTCCTCTTCCCATCCTGACAAATAAGATGTGCAGCTTCAGCCAGTGTGCCATAAATAATAGTTGAAAACACACTGAGATACATGCACACAATCACAACATAAAAGTATTTCAAACCACATACCTGCAGGCCAGTTCTCAAACACATGCTTAGCAATGTCTGTGGCCGAATCATTTGGGGAAAAAGTGAAGTCTTGTGTTTTTCCACTGACTAGGATAAGGCGGAGGTGCACCTAAAACACACAGTAAACCATATTAGTGCATCATTAGTAGTGGAGAGATCCCACCCTGTGCTCTGTCTAACCTGGCTAGGAAGGAGATGACCTTCACATGGCTGTAAAGAGATAGGCATTCCAGTCTAATTACATTTATCCACACCAGATCTCCACCCATTGACTGTGCAACTTCATTCTACAGGCTTATGCTGAAGCGAGCCCCTGTTGTGGGGCACAACGATAAGTGTGGGAGCAAGAACACTAGCCCTTTAGAGCTCAGAACGCACCAATCTCTCTGTGGGCTGTTGGCCTAATGCAAAAACCCCAGGTGTTCCAGACAGCTCTGGGTCTTCTGATCACAATTATGTGGTAGGTGCAACACAATAAAGGGGGTTTCTTCGGATATTATTCTCTAGGTCATTTCAGAAAGCATCTAGTACTTTTAAATCCCGTTAAAAGCAGCAAATGTTTGGTGTGTTATTTCAATACAAATGTTACATAATCAGTTTCAGTTAGCACAAGATAAAATGCTAGATAATATATGTTATATATTTTTAATATACAGTTTCTGAAGGGAGCAACTTCTCAAATATTAAAAACACAGATTTCTAAATTACACGTATACCATAAAATAATGTTTTAAGTAAAACCAAATTTAAACAGGAATTTTCATGAAGGGAACCCGCTACTCTACAAATAGATTAAGGGAATTAATTCCCTCTACTTAACGGGGGATAGACATGAACTTTCTTACATCACAAATCACAGAGGGGAGAACAAAGAGATCCACAGGGTGTGACGTCAAGGATGCCCCAACTCTGAGCTGTTTACAAATACAATCTGCCTTTGATGGTCCTGTGTGAACCCCTCCCCCCTTAAACCAGATAACCTCAATGTGGGGTTGCACATCCATGTCATCATTAACAAGCTCTGTCCCCATTTCCACCTCATTCATCTCCAGCAAAATAAAAACAATGCCAAATCTGCCTGGTTACAAATGGCAGCATCCAATAACCCACCACTGAGATGAACGGTTAATACCTCAATATACAATCCTATTTTATTATATTGTCATACATATGTTTTCTTTGACCATTTTAACTTCACACCACATGCACACATCCTGAAAATATAAATGCTGTTTGATTTAAATAGTCTCAGATTGTCATAAAAGAACTACAGATTATACATATTGTAGTTATACTGAGAAGTAGTTCATCATAGAATAAATGTTAAATGCAACATGGAAATTTTGGGATAAAGAGTGACTTGGATTTATGAGGGTCAAATCAATTGGCACCAAAACCTTGAATTGAAAGTAGGGCATAGTTTTAAGTGAGATTAGACAGATGGTGTCAGAGGAGCAGTAGTCAAGTGTTTATGGACAGATGCTAATCCATGAACCCTAGCAACCAACCCACTCAAAAACTACAACTGCTACTTCCTCACTACTACTTATTATTGTTTCTTATGTAAAAAAGAATACATGTTTGCGACTTGGTAGAAGCTTGTAGTGAGGAACCTTGTCCAGAAAATGAGACGCTGCATGTTACAACATCAACGTAACTAATGGTATGTGCTGCATTATATTTATATCATGCAAAAATCACAGGAGCTTACCATGTCTAGATCTCTCTGGCTGGTCATGGTTGAGGCAGACTGAAGGCGGTAGATGATGTGCAGACAGGTCAGGTCTGAGAGCTTCAGCTGCTAGAGAGGGCTCGAGCCCTAACACAAACAACACAAACAGCCATCACAGACCGGTACCACAGCATCTTTAATGCATCATCACATCTGGACACGGATGTGGCAAATGTCGAAAATTACTACTAAATAACCCGATACGTGTATAAGTTTGTATGTAGAGAACAACTGATTGTACAGACTGCTGTATTTTAAACATGTGTAAAATACACATAAGGCGCAAGGCAAAGTCTCAGTAAAAAAAAATGTAATAGTAATGGCACCGACGTCTGTCCTGTTTGCACATTTGTTAAATGGCCTAAGCGGTGAACATTTACACAACACAGCCCTAATTAATATTATGTTTTTTATAATCACCTCTTGATCACATTTATCAAAAATAGTACTAGCTATAACCCAGAAATAGCGTATGTTGTAAAGTTCATAAACCCACAGAAATCATAAAATTTTGGTAAAAGGCTAATTAAATGCTAAGAGGAAGCAACAACGATAGTCTTCATAGCGAACGGGAAGACACATTGTTTTGAGTCGGGCAGCAAGGTGGTGGTTATACATCTTTATACCTTAATAAACAAAGCCAGTCAAACATATTATAAACAGTTACATGAAAAGGCCATTCTAGAGGAAAACCCGAGCATCTAAAGGTTTGGTCTTTGAGTTCGCTGTTAGCTGGCTTTGGTGAATGCTAACTGAAAGCTAACCTGCTAACACACAAAAATACCCAATTTTTTTCGAACGCTCTCACCTGCATTTGATTACAATTGTGAAAACTGACATCAAGATGAGCTGACAACCAAGTAGTTGTCGTGTTCTATGAGTAAAACATCGAAAGTAGCGCGATTAAATGGATCTGTGTATTGCTCGAACGGACGAAAAAAACACCGGAAGTCAGCTGGTTGTAAACACAGATGCTACCGCAAAGGTGACTGGGAATTGATGTCCTCAATCAAAAAACAACGTTTTTATTAAAGTACCATCTTTTTTTTCCTTCCATTTTCATCGCCATTCACTGTGACCACTCTTTCCCCTTTTTGTTCATTTATTAATCCTAAACATATAATGTTTTTGATGGAAAAAAAACTACACCAATAAAATAAATTAATCTAATTTGTGTAATTAACATGACTTGAAATCCTCAATTTTACCGTGATGCCATTACCAAGAAAATATAGAGAGCCCCTGCCCTGCATAATACTATAGGCTGAATTGGAGTCCCTGTCCCTTACAACTAATTGCTTACAACTAACTGTTCTACTGAAGTCTTGAAGTTACTTGAATAGTGGGATTTTACAGTTTGATGAGTTTTCTGTGATCTTGCTGCTGCTTAGTCACTGTACTGATCTGAGGAAAATTACTGAAGCTTTGAAAATTCAATAAATTATTATTCTTCTGTGGCAGTGAAGGTATCGTTCTATCCATGATTTCATTGCTTGTTTTGTTTTTATTTGTATTTTGTGAATCACTTTTAAATAAACATTTATATTGGTTGATACTAGTGAACCCATGTATTTTGTGGCTGCTATGGCAGTGTAAAGTATAGGAGAATGCTTTTACCGTAGGGCTGGTTCGGTAATGTCTGTAATGGTTGGGGGTCAAGGTCTTTAATGAGAACAACACATGGAGATTATGTAAAATTTAGAAAGAGCTGATTTTGAATGAGCTACTGACTAACCTTATGTCTGAGACTTGTGACCCCAAATTCAAGTGTTATGTATGTCTATTTATTGCTTCAAAGATGAAAATATGCTCTGATATGAATATGGCCTATTCATATTCAACTTGGCATGGTATGAAAATATTATATAGCCTAGCAAAATGTGTGGTCAAGATACCTGAGTGACAGTAGCTCAGTTGGTAGAGTGTTTGTCGAATTATCTGAATCATCTTGGTGCTTCAAATCCTGTTCTCAATGCAAACATTATTGGTTGAATGGTCAGATCCATTGACCATTGGTGTGATTCCAGCTCCCACAGATGAATGCTATTGTTGTGTCCTTGGGCAAGACACTTAATCCACCTTGCCCCTAGTGTCTGTTGTAAGTCAGAAGGATTTATTGAGTCTCATTGAGTCTCTCTCACTGGCAAAAGTGAATAGCATAGCTACGGGTCCTCCAGAAAGGATAGAGGCGTGTGTGTTTACAGTTTTTTTAAATTGTGTTTTATTGTGTTTTTATAGTTTTATCAGAGCAGGTGTGTGAAGCAGGATCTTATGGTCAGCAGAGTGTTATCTTTGTGAGCTCTTATGCAATGGCAGGGCCACAGGGACTCACAGTTCTGTCCTTGAGTCCGAGCAACAATGTATTCTACTGTCTTCTATGTGTGCGCAGCTTACTACTATTCATCGTTATTAACTTAAGCATTAGTACATCAAGATAAAAGTGCAATAGTAAACCGCAATGCTAAATGTAGATACTTTATACTCTGTAATGTGTGAGTGAATGGGTGAGTGGTTCCTTATTGTAAATCGCTTTGAGTGCCTTGAAGGTGGAAAAGCATTGTATAAAAATGTGACCATTTACCACAGCTGACTTACCATACATGATCCTGAATAGAATAAAATGTAAGTCTAAATAAAATATTTACTGAAGCAGCCTGCTTAGAGCTGTAGATAGAGATTTAGTCATTTCTAATCATCAATGAAATGCGTGGGTCTTTAAAAATAGGGAGGCCTATGTCTAGACTACAAGGATTTGGTTTAGTGCAGAGTTCTGACATTGGAGGCTGTTTGTGTGTTAAATGGCAATGATCAAAGGTGCATGTATTTTAATTGGCTTTTAATAAGATAAAATAAAATCGAATTGAAAATCATGACTGATCAATTCAAAAAAAGAAAAACTTTTTTTTCTTCTCAGTAACACTACAATTTCCTGAAATAATGATTCTGTTATCTTGACTTTTATTTCTGAAACAGATTCACCCTGACATGTTAAGGCCCCACAACATTTCACCTGTTTTTGTTCATTTTCTGTTCTTTATTTAAGTCTTTCTTTTTATGGCTAATTTCTGTCTGCCAGATCCTTGTGACTGACTTGACCACACATTTTCAAACTTTGTCAGTCAGTGTAGAATGTTAACTGGTGAGTTTTGTCTTACTGTTATTAGTAGACCTCTCAGTCACCTAATGACCTTATTCTTAAGCGTGTCTGAGCTGCCTACTTTCGTAAAGTATTATGTAATGTACCGGTACAACGACAAACTGAGTCCTTAGCTGTGTTTACTTGAGCTCTGTGACTCGGTTTCCCAGAAGTCCCCAATGCGCATGCGCACATCGTGTTGCCTGACAGTGGTAAACAGACGTCAGAAGGGAGTCTTCGCCTCGAGTCAAAACAAAACAAAACAAGTCAAAATCGGCATAGAAGTGGACGACGGGATAAAATCTGTGAATATAAGTTTAACAAATCTGACCAGTGGAGAAAGACTACTACTTGGAGGAAGTTTGTGAGGTGTTTTTCGAGTTTTTTCGCGGAATGCAAACTCTGGAGTAGCAGGAGCTTAAGCGGCTAACATTACCGCGGCTATCGTGCTCTTTTCAAACTGCGGCGATTGACGACCAAAAGCGCTGGGAAGAGGCCCCAATTTACTTAACACTCTCACGAACACCGTATACTTTTGAGACGTGGACACGGAGAAGAACCAAACAGAGGTCTTCAGTCGAAATGCTTTTCTAAGTGCTTCTTGGCGCATCGTGCCGCGGCAGAGTGGAGAAACATGGCAGATGGTGACATGCGCCCGTTCGCAATGTGGCGGATTGTACAGACCTGAGACACGGACTGGTTATGCGGACTACATCGAAGATTCATACCTGTATCTCTTGAGTAGATATTTACTTATTTATGAGGGTGCACTCAGGCTGAATGCAACTGTTTTTAAAATACTTTGTTTTTAGCTAATTCATGGGTTTCATCTTATGACAGTTGTTATCCGTGGTTATAGCACTGAAGCAATTCACATCAAAATATTATATCTTTTGAATGGGGAAAGGTCCTCACTGGGTTCTTACAGTCCGTTAAATCAGGAAGGACGTGTTTGTCTGAAACCCATGAATACACCAGACATTTCATAGTAACACATTGCTAATACCCGTTCTGCCCCATCCATACCACACTGTGGGTTTTCTTATTTTTTCTTCGTGGAATTTAAAGTTAAGTTACTGACAGACAGACCAGACATAGAGTTGTTTACAAGTGGAGTCTGACTGGGGCACCCCTGAGAAGCTCCTTTGTAACAGTAGCCAGCTAATCCTTGTTAGACCGCTCTGTACTGTACAAATATCCTACTTCTTAGTTTTTCTAGGGGGGGAAACTAATCATTTTTAGACAAATTTTTTAACTAAATTTTATTGTTCATTTAATTCAACTTTGGATATTTTTTTTGGATATTCTTCTTTTTTCTGTAAGAAGTGGCAGTGGCTGACACTTTTACATTCATTTGATGTGAGCCTAAACCATCCAGATGGGCGTTTCCATAGTTGCTGTTTATTTTATTCAAACAAAGAGACTCTTACACTCTATATAGGAAGCTTTATGATAGTTACTATTAAGGAGATTATTTGGGTTCCCTAATCTCCAATCTGAGGATTAACCGGAGCGATTGGTGTGGTCAGATTATTACGTCTCTTTTCGTGGACCCATTGTTTACATCCATCACTAAACCATACTTTTTTATGCTCTTCATAATTATAGGTACATGTTTTGAGTGACTTCTACTTTTAAATTAGGAGGAATTATATTGGACTGTCATGGAGGAGTCAAACACGCCCCAGATTGACCCAGATTTTGAGCCCCAAAGTAGACCACGGTCATGCACGTGGCCACTACCCAGACCGGACATCTCGGTGGTAAAAGCCGAAGGCACAGAAGGGAGTGAGTCCGCTACCGGTACCCCACCCGCGGATGAGGACAAGCCTGAGGCACAGCAAATCACACCTGAATATGAAAAGTCAGCGGTGGCAGCAGAGGGTGGGCTTGTGTCCAGCGCGGGAGGGGGCACAGCAACACCCCGAAAAGGGTCATCACGCCGCAACGCGTGGGGAAACCAGAGCTACGCAGATCTGATTAGTCAGGCAATTGAGAACTCACCTGAGAAGAGGCTTACCCTGGCCCAGATCTATGAGTGGATGGTGAAAACAGTGCCTTATTTTAGAGACAAAGGAGACAGCAATAGCTCTGCAGGCTGGAAGGTAATTTATACTGTTTTATAATTAGTAGAAAATGCCCAAGATTATTCTAAGTTTACCTTTAGCAGTATTAATATGTTTATGGTTGCAACAAAAATATTTTGATGTCTTTTATAAATATGTGTTACAACAAATTGTCTGTGGAGGATGGGGAGATATGAGCATGATTACTATTCTTTGGAATAGTTATGCTTTATTTATTATTCTATTTTATATTGATCGCTTGCCCTTTATCTTTTCATTAACAGAATTCAATCCGGCATAATTTATCACTCCACAACAAGTTTTTGAGAGTGCACAATGAGTCAACTGGAAAAAGCTCATGGTGGATGCTCAACCCAGAAGGAGGTAAAACTGGCAAAGCTCCTCGGCGCAGAGCAGCATCCATGGACAACAGCAGCAAGCTACTGAAGAGCCGCATGCGTGCAAAGCAAACCAAGAAGCAGGCAGTTGCCTCAGGCTTGTCTAGTTCTGGGGCAACGCTGCAGACGGAGGGTAATGGAGCCTCAGCACGATCTGACAGTCCAAACTCCTCCCAACAGTTTTCCAAATGGGGAGTGAACAGCAATAGCCCATCATCCCGGGGCAGTCTGGACGATGCAGACATGTGGACCACCTTCAGACCCCGCACCAGCTCTAATGCTAGCACACTGAGTGGCCGCCTGTCTCCCATCGCACCAGGACAGGAAGAGGATGATAACCTGCCTGATGACAGCCTTTTGGGGCGATATGCGACCCCGACTCTTACAGAGACCTTAATGGAGGAATTGGACCTGATTGATGGCCTTACTTTGATGAGTGCTCAAGGAGGAGCCAGTCCCAGCACTGCCCCCCCTGCACCCCCCACGCCTCTGCCCTCTGCCTCCACTCTGTTGCCCCGGGGGTCTAGCTTCTCCTCATTTCACCAGCGGCAAGCCTCCAGTCTCTCACAGGCCACCCCTCACAGCAATACCTCTGTTGCAGTTTCCCAGTGTGGCCCCAGCAGCAAAGAGCCCTCATTCAGCAACTCCCTGTTCAATCCCTTGTCCAACTCTATTCCCAGCTCAATGTCCAGCTCCTCCCGAGGCAGTAATCACTACAGTGGCCATGTCCCATCGAGTCTGGAGGCACTACTAACATCAGACTCTCCCCCGCCTGCTGAGGTCCTCCTGTCTCAAGTGGACCCTCTCATGCAGAGTCCTGGGGGTGTGGGGCTGATGGGTCTGGGCTCATCTATGGTGGGGGTCCGGAACAAAGCCTCACTTGGGCCATTGTTGATGGGAAAGGGTTTGGAACCCAACACTGTGACCCCCATGGCCCTTCAGATGCAGTCACAAACACATCACCTTCACCAACAGCAGCAGCACCACCATCCTGCTATAGGACTAAACATGGCTATGCTTTCAGGCCTGTCCCCAGATACACCCCACCACTCAGGCCCTAAAGCGCAGCACAGTGGTGTATCTGCAGTGGGTTCTCATCATCAGGGTGCTGTCCCTACAGCTAATCCAAACATGGGCCTACAGGGGATGGGTCAGTTTGGTGCACCCACCTGCTTCCAGAACGCACCAGATCGACTGCCAACAGACTTGGACATTGACATGTTCACCGAAAACCTGGATTGTGATGTGGACTACATCATCAACACTGACCTCATGGATGGCATTGACTTCAACTTTGACCCCATTCTCCCAGAGACCCAAGGCTACACAGGGCCTGCCTCCACACAGGGCTCCTCCCACAACTGGGTGCCCAGCTAAGTCTTCATCAGGTTGCACCTACAAGCCAGGTACATAAGTATTATTGTAGTAGTACAAGTGCTGTGCCCTATTGCTAATCTAATTCAAGTACAATAAATAAATAAATGAATATTAATTTATGGTTTTGCAGGCAATGATCTTCATTTATAATGTCAGATAATGACAACATAAATGGTGCATTGATCATCCCCACTGGCTGAAGATATCTTCAACAAAGTCAGACCTCACCATTGCCATGTGCCAAGACATGCAGAAGACAGGGAGGAGTCCCAAGCTTCTCTGCATAATGTCTTAGTATTTGGATTGGCACCTGGACATCTCTTCTTTTGTAATCTATTTTACATTTTGTCTAAAGTAGACAAAGACAAATTGACTCTGTCTTTTGGGGGTTAGGCACTTCCATGGTATTGAACCCTAAAAGCTTTACAGAAGAAATGGTACCTCTGAATCCATGGTTGTACACGGCATGGAAGTGGCTTGTTTTCTGTTAAGTTGAATTATTGATCAAAAGCAGAATGACCGCAATGCTTCACTTCCTTTGTCCAAAGATATTTCATTGATGTCACAAGTGAAGATCGTGGTGGTCCATAGACTGTGATGAGACAGTCAGAGGCATTTACCTGCAATATAGCAGTGGCTACAAATCTCTGTCCATATGGAATTTGATGTGTGATTTGATTTTTTTTTCTGATGATAAGGTTTAAAATAGTACATTTAAAGGTCCTGTATTATGTTAAACAGACTTTTTGAGCATTTAGTACTCACCATGATCATTTAGATTGTCCCTGAGCTTCAAAAGCTCTGTTCCGCTGGTTTACATAATAGTCTATGTAACCTGGTGTAAATTGTGCGCCTGTATGTTTTGTTCTCACTCACCTCATCAATCTCAGATGGATCTAATAAGCTAATTTGTAGCTTATGACTAATGTTTTTATCTCATGTAGTCTCATTGGCCAAAAAACAACTGATGTTGATAGTTAATTGTTATTGGTAAATATTTCTCGATCATGTTATTAAACATGAAATAGCCACGTGTCTAAATTTGTCTAAAAGCCTGAATATCATGTAATAGAGGACCCTTAATGTTGACAATGGTATGTATTTGCAGACATTTTTGCTACAATCCAGTGTGTTAAATGGGTGGGTCAGTCAGAGGAAGTTTGAAGCCTTAAGGGGCAGTTCAAGTAACAAAATGAAGTAAAGTGATTTCTGAATTACAAAATTGGGCATTTTTAGGTACAGTTATTTAACTATGGTATGGGTGATAAGTTGGCCAAGTATTATGTTGTCTGAGACAGCAGTCCAGCTTCTTTGTCAAATGTTCTACCTAATATTTTATACTTTTCAAAGAGTCTGTGCATTTTCAAAGCACTTAGGTTCCCTGCTTCACAGGGTCCCCACATCCAGGTTAAACCATTTCACAAGAGTTTAAATCCTGTATGCATATTATGTACACCTTGCACATGTACTTAAAATGTCTTTCTATGCAGATTTATCAGGAGAACATTCTCGAATCCTGAAGTATCCTGATATTAGTGGAGCAAGGGTGCTGCATGATACAATATCCTTACATTTTGATTACTGAATACTAACTTTCAAGAAATTTATAGTGTGCGATGGACAAAAAGAATATATTTGATTATAGTTTTAATATACAATTTAGATTGAGCGCATCAACGAGATATTAGAAAATATAAATATATTACTAATGACATGTTTTTTTTACATTCTATACAACATTTTAACGGTAATTTTCTATACTTTATTTTTGTAAAGGATGAGATGCATGTACATTTTTACATAACCAAAGGAACACTACTGTATTTGCATGGCAATTAGGGAGTGCTTCAGCCTGTCACAACAAACTTAAGAGTAGTACAATTGTGAATCAAAATATGACTGTTAAAATTCCCAAACTGTGCTTCTGAATGATTTTTTTTCCTTACACCAAGAATCTCTAGAAAAGACAGCCTTAAAGGGTAAAACTTAATCTCAAAAGAAGCTGAGGTGCCTTTCGTGGTCACCCCAAGAGGCAGGAAATCAGGTCGTATTAGAATTGATTAAATATTTATTGTTTTATTTTCAGTCAAGGCTGGCTGGGAGTCTCGACTCTCAATTTTCCTCAAAAGTGTTGTTGGGAAACTCTCCCTGCTCTGTACATTGCTTGTTTTTTGTTTTATCTCTTGACTGCCAATGTTTGAACACTATAGCATGTTAACTCTGTAATAGGTTTAATTTTGCCCTCTTCTCCTTTAAAACACATTTTGTTGTTTGTAATTTTCTCAAAGGGTCATGCCCTATAAGTTCTCTCAAGTTATGCTCTTCATAATCATTGTTTTACTGTAGCTTTGTGAATACGTTTTGTGTTAAGCACTCTTCTTTTTCACTGATTTTATTACTGGTGCTAGGGCTGTCTCAGAGTACACCATGATCACCATGATGCAATGGGTATTTTATTTACCAAGGTTACTAAGAGTTACCTGCCTAAGCACAAAATGTAATTTGATGTTCATTCAGAAATTAGCAGACAATAATTAGTCCATTTTATCTTTTCATTGTTTCTCCTTTAATAGATATATATCAAATATTTCTCCAGATTAATGGTATAAAAATTAAAAACAATTTAAAGTGCATGGATTTTTTTTTTTATTAGGACATTTTAGGAAAATGTGCAATTGATTGTTTAGAAAACCTTTGCAGAAAAATTGCCTATCTACTGCATAAAATCAGGCAGGTGTAATGTTTTACATATATTTTTTCCTTTTTAAAGTAGATTATGTTAACCCCCATGTGTAATGCATATAATGAGTAATAGCCCTTTTTGACAGCATTTTAATCATTTCAAAGGGTTTCTAATTTTCTTTTCTGTGGGTGGGTGGGGCTTAATGTGCAGAAGCCAATAAGGTTCATGACTTTGTTTATAGTTTTTCACCCTAATCCTAACCCTCGCCTGACCAGATGTTTTTAATTTTTACAAAATATAAAGTCAGTCGGAAATAACAGAAGACATTAATTCAATAAACTCAATAAACCATTGTTGTTCTACTTGTGCTTAATAGCGTCTTTGCATCATTTTATACCTTAAAACTAGATTAACTTTAGTCAGTAGTGCCACATAGAATATTTTAGTTTAAAGATAAAAGTTGACCTGTATGTAAAACTTTGTAAATCCTAATTTAATTGAAATAACCTGTGTGATCTTACTGTCCCATTTGCTGTATGACAAACAGTATTAAGCATTAAGATAAACTCCAAACATCTGAAATAAAAAACAACAGACAAGTACTTTAATAGAATATCTTTATAGAAAAAACATCACTTCTTCACATTTTCAAGTGTTTTTTGTCTTTTACAATTGTCTTCTGAGCTAAAACTTCATTTTTTATTATGTTTTTTTTTTTGTAAAGATGAACACTTACATCCACGTGTGTCCAAGGCTCTTGAATTTGAAAGCATATTTGTACACAGCTGGTACTGGTGCTGACGTTGCTGCAATTTTTCAGTGGAAGTGATTCTGTTATAGGCCCAAAGTCAGTCTAATCTTTGTTTCAGAAACACCCCAATTTTGACCTGAAGGCACTTGGATTTATCACATTTATCGATATGTATCTACATCTGGCCTTCTAATGCCTTAACAGCTGTTCACACAGTGTTGGCTAGCCAGTTGGCAAGCCAACAAACATGCAAAAAACAAAAATGTATGAAAGAAACATTGCACTTTTTGTTTGTTTTTTTAACTGATAACAGTATGATTTACTTTGCAAAATCTAATTTACAAATGATTCTCAATAATCAATCACTTGACCGTTTTTTCCTATCCTTTTCGATTACTAGGAGTTTCTTGTTTTGATTTTTGACCTAGTACATTAGCCTATTCTAATAACTGGACCATTAATATGTCTTTTTCAGAAAAAGAAATTAGCGTTAGATCAAATGTTGTCAGATGTTTAAGTCATTTGTTTGGATTGGAGTGTGAAACCTTCAACGTAAGCTTCTTTTTAATATAAATAAAGTTAAAAAGTGCTTTTAAATAAAAGTAACTATAGTGATGTCATAAGCTCTGTTCTGAATTATTACAATGTCTTGGTAAATCAGGTAAAACATATGTCTTTGACAACAGTCCAATACGTGACTCAGTCCCTCACCAAAACATGGACGAGGATTGTCGAAAATGAACTCCACTTAACTCCCGTTGACATTCAAATGATAGAAAAAGATATTTTAGACTCAAACATCAGTTATAGTCATTTAAAAATGACTATTGGCCATTGCTACATGAAAATAAAAACAAAATATAGAACTAGTTAGAATTGCACATTTGTTCATGCCCAGATGTCTGACAGCACAACAGGTATTAGCAGACAGTTGTGGCACACTATAGTTTAAATAAAAAAGAGCAACATTCATGAAGCCATGTCTCCCCAAAAGTGCTGCTGTTGTCCCATGTAGGCCCAAGTACACCCAAGTGCCCCAGTTGGGTGTCCGTACCGCTGGAGTAGAGACTTGTCTCCCTCATAGTATCATGTACTGGGTGATGGCCCGCAGGCTGTACAGGAGCTCCGCCTGCAGCCGCGCCTCCATGATTAACAAGTTCACGTGTATCTGAGGGACGAAGAACAAAAAGTAATTTTCATGATGTCACACACTCAGTTTGGGGTAAAAGCCAGTGCATCTGTATCTGATCATTTATTTATATGCTGCTCCCCATTTAAGATCCAAAAATACTTACTTAATACTTACTTATTTTATTAAAAAAAACAATGTTGACTTATAATAAAAATGTTCTATGTCATTGAGTTGAGATTAAGTGACTGTTAAGTGAGTGTTTTGCAGAATATCAGCAATAAATAATCATAATAATGTCAGTTATTATTCGAACTTTTAAACCAAACCTAAGCCAGTGTAACAGTCAAGCTAAATTTATCCACATTTTTTGAATACACCGTAGCCAGTTTTGGGAAATAACTAAATACACGTACCGAAAATATGTATTCTGAACACTTATTATTCAGTTACAGTTACTCTTTCATTTGGTGGTATTCAGACTACAGTTACTTTCCTAAATTAGAAAGGAATACATGACAGTACATCATCATGTAATTGTGGCTTTGAACTGCACAGTACAAAAAAAGCTCAGCTCTTGCAGGACCTGCATGCGTGATTTTTTTGTCTTTAATTACACATATATTAATGCATAACAAACAGTCCACAAAAAAAATAAATCTGTTTGTAATTAAATGTCACATTTTGTAAGTGGTCTAAGTATTCAGAATACAGTACTTTGACTGGCCCATTGAAAGGATTGCTTTCGGTATTGGGTATTCTGTAAATAAAACATTTTCAATATTCTTGTCATCACTGAGTGTAGTACACAAGTTTGTCCAGCAAGCGGCGCTGTGCACCCTGCAAATGCCCTACACACCTTGAAGTAACGTCGTCGCACGAATTTTTGCTTGTCTCAGAGCCATACTTAAAAGCGACATTTGCAAGAGTGCAGATTCAGAAAACAACTAACTAACAACTAACTTAAATCATTACGAATAAAAAAACTGTTAATGTATAATAGGTATTTAAAATGTAATTTTCTGTTAAAAGAAACATTTATAAAACTCACATGTTCTCACATATGACACTCTCTTATGTGAGGCTAAAATATTTTCCATACCCGTTCTGAAGGTTTTAGTGAGGTCCAACTGAGCAGGCACACTGATGTCTTGGTGGTGTCTGGAAAACAAGCCACTGCTTTGATGTAGAACTTGAAGTCTCGCTCCAAAAGATGGTTCATCTCTCCATAATCATAATCGTCATACCTTCAGTCACAAATGTACACAAAAGGTTTATTGGCATTTGATAAAAGACCAAAACTGTATTGTACTGTCATTACACTCACCGTATTCCTAAAACACAATGCGTGTAGTTCCAGATTGCCCTTTTCAGGTCATGACTGTGTAAAGAGGGAAGAGTGGCCACACTTCGAAATCGATCATCCAAAAGGTGCCCAATGTCTGAATATAGCCGATTAACTAATGAGAAGCCATGGTCTTCCCACGAATAGTCCTGCAAAATAAGAAAACAGAACACATTTCATTTAAATAAAGCGTTATAGAACAAGTTAATATGAAAGATGACTTCAAACATATTAGCACATGAAGTGTCTGGACCTGAACTCTGAAGACTTGAAAGTGGTCGTCCCGCCGGGCAAATTCCTGATAGCAGAATTCAGGATCTGTGATAAAACGGGACAAGTCTGTGAAGCAGATCACCTCCTCCTCTTCTTCCAGGTCTAACAGAACACAGAACAGAAGTGTCAGTAAGTCTAGTCTATGAAGGCCATTAGCTGAGTGTACATAATGCAAGTAACAGTTTGAGTCCAGTTCTGAGCCTATGTTTTTACTCACCAGTTTGTTGGAGTGCCTGTGTTTGCATCAGCCGCTCCTCTCTCTTCTCACACTCCTCCTGAGACTTCTGAATCCTCTCCTTTAAACCTGTCATGTCACCACTGGAGTCTAAAGACTGAGAAGAAAAATACTTTTTAAATTACCAGTTGAAAAACAATTTGTTACACATTATACGTTATACATAGCTATATTCTACGTTAGAAAGTTTAATAGTTTAATTCTCTTGGTACCCTCCGGTGTGTTATGAGGTCAGGGGGCGGGGTCAGAGATGGAGGCACATTGGTGTTGCCGTTGGCAGCGTCAAAAGGGCAGTACTTTGGCGAAGTACCACTGGGAGATTTGGCGAATGAGGCACAGTTTGACTCGGCATCAGACCCAAACACAAAGCAACAAAGTGAATGGCAGTGGGCCAGGATAACAACAGCCTGCACCAACTCAGCCAGAGACCAGCACTGCTCACCGGACTTCAGTAGTGCCTGGACACCAGAGAGGATTTAGAAGATTACATTTTTTTCAGAAATACTTTAATTTGGGACAACTGGTTTAGACATGTACCTGGATGTGTGCACAGGATGTAAGCCACGGTTGGTGGGCCAGGACTTTGTTGATCTGATCGAGAAGACGCAGCCGAGCAGGAGCAGCCTGTAGGTCCTGCAGCCACAGAGGGTCTCCTCCGACCCTAAGGAACTGGGCTGAGTGCAGGTGCACCAGGTAGTTACAGTGATGTCGAGCTGCTGCCTGCATCAGAGGGATAAAATGGAAGCTCAAACATGTATCACTCTGAAAATGAACTTCATGTTCTGTGCACGGACCATGATGGCGATGTAATGTCGGTAGGGCAGTGGCAGGGGGCCATCCATGTGCAGGATGTAGTGCTGTGTGCGCAAGAAGCTCTCCAGATACTCTGGGTGTGCGGCCATCTGCTGAGCCACAGTGTCCACACTGCCCCTACTGGCCAGCTTCATGAAGAGCAGTGACACCCGCTCCTTCTCACCATTAACCATCACCTGTAAACAATCACACCACACTGCTATTAAAGCACTGACACAAAGGGGCATACACTACAACTAAAATATGTATGTACTGCAACTGCAACTTATGCAACTGCATGAGAAAGCTGGGGAAAAAACAGCATGAACATGAAGAGACTTTGAAAAGAGAAGCTTTGCAGCAGCCATTAGCATTTAACACTGTTGCCCATTAAGAATAAAAAAAATGGGCACAGAATATCCCAGGACATGTTAGTTCAGGTTTGGACAATTATTTTTTCTCGAGAGCCTTATTTAAATCCAGGCCTGAAGGTGGAGAGCTGGACCAATCTGGTCACTGGTGTAACAAATGCACATCAGCACATTACTGTGAAATATCGCCTACTGTAATAATCGTTATCAAAAACTTGTGGGCAGCAGGATTAAAACAGCCCAAGGGCCTTAGTCCGCAAAATGCCCAGGTCTGAACATATTCACTGATTAAAGCCAAAGGTTTACTGCAGTGTAGCCAGAGTTTTTCATTACTCATAACTAGGACTGGGCAATATGACAAGAAATATTGATTTCAATTTTCAATCCAATTACTTATTAACAAAGAAATAAAATATGAATTCCCTGAACATAAACAATACAGACTTGAAATCCGTATCATTTAACACAAAATATTGTGAAATTTCTTCCTCCAGAGTCTGAACTCTACTTCAAACTACATTCTTTTGCTGACAGAGGGTGGTAACCTCTTGATAAAAAGACTCAAGCATATCATGGACAAAAAAAAATTACTGAATCCAAATTTGAATAATGGCTCAGTCCTCACCAGAAGCACCTATACCTAAATAGTAATGTTTGAGTAATGTAGGATTGTACTACAGTTATATCCCTATGGCCTACGGCAACAAAGAGCTCCCCCTGATCTGGGTTTGGGCTCCACCTCTTGACCTAAATACAGTCAAATCCACCAGTGAAGCCTACTTCAGTCACAAATCACTCTTAAACAAATCTTAAGAGACCTACAGAGAGGGAAAAGGCATTGTGAGTAGAGTGAGTAGAGTAAGACATACACAATAATAATATAATAATGCATTTGATTTATAAAGCACTTTTTTGGACACTGAGAGACGGTTTACAGTCCATTATTCATTCACTCCACACTTGATTGTTGTAAGCTACTATTATTGCCACAGCTGCCCTGGAGCAGACTGACGGAAGCGATGCTGCCAATCTGTGCCATCGGCCCGTGGGACCACCTCCAACAGTCACACACACCAGGCAATGAGAGTGAAGTGCCTTGTCTAAGGAAACAATGTCAGTTTTTGCCACTGGCACCCTACTGCAGTACCCGATACTCCTACAGGTCTCCTATCCAAGTACTAACCAGGCCCGGCCTTGCTTAGCTTCTGAGATCTGACGAGATCAGGCTTTGACAAGCTGGTATGGCCACAAGCTTAGGCAATGACCCCAGTTGTGTGTTGACCCACTTAAGTTGAAGTGAAAGACATGTAAAACACAAGTGTCTGCCAATCACACACAGTTCTACTGCAGCAAGACAAGAACATAACAATCTAGGGCACTATAACATCAAGCTCCAACTTGCCACAGAAGGAAAAGATGTCTGTCCTGTGCAATATCTGATAATTTAGGTTATATAATAAAATTAATAAATAATTAAATAGATAAACAATAAATGAGAGTCTGCCACCTCCTTGTCTCCATTATTGCTTTTCCTGGCAAGTTCTAAAATGTGACAGGAAATTTATCCATCTTACATTTATTCCATTACATGTGTTTTATTGCTCAAAAACACCTTTAAAAACTGATCTGATCTATAACTTGGCCTACTCGCACCAGGTGCTTGTCTCAACAGTGCTAGATAAATTTAATGCCATACTCTGGAACATTTTTGTCAAAGAAGTAACATCTCAACTGAGACATGCAATTGGCAGACCCTTCAGCAGAAAAGTTACATAGTGTACCTTTAAATGATTATTACACTTGTGGTGCGGAAAACTGAGATGTCAAGGAATAATTGTGCCCTAGTAAAGTGTAAAAATTGCAACAGAAACAATCCAAACTCAAACAGGAACTACACTTTATCCTACATCAGGAAATGACACATTGCAATCTGCTCGCAAAGTGGTTAGTTTGTCAGGCAAAATAAATAAATATATAAATAGCCAGCCAACAGGCAGGTGGCCTGTTCCAGGACTGGTATGTTATGAAGTCTTCAAAATCATTTCTTATTTGGGATCTAGTCAAGAAGGTGGAGGAACACAATCTCAAACTCACTCAAACATTTTTGATTAAGAGGTCTTTTCTAGCAGTGAAAGTATGTGGTTTGGAGTCAAGATTTTGAAGGAAGAAATTTGACACGTTTGGTTAAATGGCACTGATAAAAAAATCTGTAGTTTTGTTCAGTCATTAAAAAATTGCAATTATAAAATATTGTCATTTATTGGCTAATGTTGATTTAAAATGTCTGCACTTAAGTTGTTCACATGCCTGTCTGCATAACCCCTGAAAACACATGGCTTCAAATAGCATTACTTTAATACAAACACTTTCCATATTGTTCTGTGTGTCCACCCACATGATAAACACAGCCACAAGAAAGGAAGAAAAAAAGGCTGGTAACACTGTGTGGGTGGATGTACACTGCAAAGTAAAGACATCATTTCATCTGTAACAGTATGTGGAGCTACAATTAAAACAGTAATTTTGGAGTGTAAAGATATGAGCTTCAGATTGTCAGTAACAAGTGTGGTGTATTAAAACCCGAGAATTTAAATGACAAACAAGTAGTAAAGCACTCATTTACCGAGACGCATGATTTACAGGGAGACACACATTAGGTTAGTGGTTTATGATCAGCAGGAAAAAACAAAAAAAAGTGACGTCAGTGTGGGGAGGAAAGGTACAGGCAGACAAAGACAGGCATTGACAACTGGTTGACTCACAACACAGCAGCAGCATAGGAGCTTCCAGTGAACAAGACTGAAAAAGGATGCATTTGAGGGGTGCTGTGTTCATGTGTACATAGAGTGGAGATAGGAGGGGGACAGGGTCTATCCTTATCACACGCCACACCTCCCTCTCTCGCTAAACAACCCACTGGATATAAACAAGCAGCACTTGGATTTTGGCTCCCTGCAACCTGAACTCTGTGAGCTGTGCAAAACAAACCTGCAACCCAAAGAGTTTTGGTGAGGAGCAAGGAGGGAGCGGGAGGAGTGCTGCTGCCTGGGTAGGTCTTGTGCGCATACAACAATACAAACAAGTATGCAGGTTAGAAAACAAAACGGCAAAGTATTGAATCCAGTGGATAAATGTAATGCAGGTAGAGCTGGGCATGGGTGAAGTTTCACACAACATTACTAACTTAATAATGAGCATAATCACTTCATGTCATGTACAAAAGAAGCCAAGGGCATTTAGAGAAGACCACAGCGAATGTATGGGGATATCTACTTACAATATTAACTCTGTAACTACATACATGTGCATTACTTGAAGTATAATCACTTAGATGCAAAAGCACACATTTCTGATAAACGGGTTTAAAATTAAAGAAAGGATCCCGAATTCCTCCTTGTGTTGTGCTCCAGTTCTATTGACTCGAAATCTGAAGCTTATGTTTAAAATGGCGCCCCCTGTCTGCTATAAAATGAAAAGCAGTCACAGAGGAGAAAAACAACTTTGATTGGCAGCCCAATTCACCCAACAAAACAGCTCCCTCCTAGTCACTTGAATGCCTTCTACATGTAGAAATAGTGCTTTTTGACAGTACCTTTATTTAAGGTGAGGAGGTGTAATGAAGCATCAACTGCATAATAGCCACAAGAGTAGTTCATGTTTCTATTTAATGGTCAATAACGGTACTGCATTACTTCAGACACCTCTCTACTAAATCCTGATGATGTCATTGGTAATAACCAATGGCCCATGTTGTGCGTTTTAATTTTTAAAAATCCTTTTGATTAATAAAGACTATTTTCAGTTTACTTCTCGAGATACTAGGATACTGCCCTTTGTTTATTCAGACCCTTGTAATGGTTCTTGGAGATCTAGTAGCATATACATATAAAACCATGTTAAGAGTTGTTAGGTCCTTGCAGATTAAAAGTAGGTTTCTAAAATACTCAGAAATACTCAAAAATAGTCAAAAAACTAGCATGAGCTGCGTGATTAACTGTTACAAACTGAATGCCAGTGCAAAGATTTGGTTATAGAGGTGGTAACTACATAAATAAAACTATTAGCACTCAATGGATGCTCAAGACAGTTCGCAAAAATGAAAAAGAAACGAAAGGCAACTTGTAAAATAAAATCTTAAGTTTACGTAATAACAAGTCAGTAGTTCGTCTTCTTTATTTTGTATTCTTGCTTGTAAAAAAAAAAAAAAGTAATTGCAAATATAGCAAATAAAGCTAAAATATGGAGTTGCAACGGTCCTTGTGTTTGTCAGTTATAAGATAATTAAAATGAATGAAGTGGGAGTTAGTTAGCCGTTAGCATTAATTGTGAAGAACTTATTTAGCATTAGCTCAGTCAAACCTACCTGTTTTTGGAGTCGCTGGCACTGAGCTCTAAGGGGGTACTCCATTTTACTCGTACAGATGATCATTTTTCAGAAAGTGTGCTATTTCATGGAAGCAGCTTTGTACTTTCCTTGGTGACTTCAGGCCAGCGAACAAAGGCGAAAGGGGCTGCCTGCTCCCACTGCCGCTGCGAGTGAGACGGGCAGTAGCGGCGGTCCGGTCAGAAGCAGCGGAGAAAACCTCCCCTGCCTGGGCTGACAGCTCCAGTAACAGTGCGTCCAATCACAGCGCAGGGGCGGAGCTGAGGCTACTTCCAAATGCTAATGAACATCTGCAAACAACAGCCAGAGACCAATGGCAGAACACAATAAGTTAGTCGAGATGATGACTAGTAGGCAGCCAACATGAAACTTAAACTATAGCTATTTTATTCATATGTGCACTTGTTTGTTTTTTGCTGCATGTATTGTATTTTAATTGTATTTTAGGGTGCACATGAAAAATAGAACCCAACCCCTGCTCTCATTGCGTTCCCCTGCATAAATAAAGATAAATAAAATAAAAATAAATAAATATTTGTGGCATATTATGAATTGACCTATAAAATTGACTAAAATGTGAGCTTTTACCATGTTATAAATGTGTTCCCTCAACATTAACTTACTTCGAGTTACATTTACAAACATGTTTTCGTTTCGCTTAGAAAATTTCAGCTTTCACCCACCAACTCATCCCCGCCCACTACTCAAATCAGACTCTGGGTCTTACATGTAGGACTTTAACAATAACATGTTGATGAAAATTTGCTGTTTGCTATGGTGAAAAAACAGAGCATGGGACATGTCAGTTCTGCAGCTTTAAACAGGAAGTCAAGGGACCAGTTTCTATTATGCAGATTAAAATCAATGGTTTACAATGTACATAATGTAAAATAATGATCTCTGTATGTTATAGTCTAATACTAAATACTTGGTGAAAAGCATGTTTCTTCAAGATATAGGGTAATGCATGTTCATATAAATAACCCTATGGCAATATTAACAGACCCATTCCACACATCCTTCTCCACAGCCCTCTTCCACTGCACTGACTAGAAGACATCTCCCCTGTGGTGTCCTTGTTCTACCTGCAACTTTGAAAGAAATTTTAAAAAGTCAGGTTACATTTCTCATCAGATAATAAAATCTTGCTCCACTTTTAATAAGTTTATTCTAGAGAGTTTATAAGTGTGAGTGGGTGTGTGTGTGTGTGTGTGTGTTGTTGTTGTTTTTATATATTCACTGTATTTATTGCTTTTTCTACAAATAATCCCACTGCTTCTGAGGGAAATTTGCAGTTTTACAAGCCCTTCTGGGGACTGGTGTTGCGAATTAGCCAAGGCAGTAAACACTGTGATACCTATATCAGATTACTGAATTGTTTATCTATGTTTGTTTTATCTGTGCCTATTCAAATAATATTAAACCAGCAGTTTAAGTAGTGGTGTTTTGCTGACTTTAATAGCATGAATGTACATTAGATGGAGATGATTTCTGTAAAATGCACTGTCCTTTCAGAAAAAAAAAAAAAACTTGCCTGAGAGCATAACACTATTAGACTGTATTAGATTCACATGCTCTAGTCTGCACAAACATCATGTGAACCTCAGGCATGGCAAGTAAAACCAGATCCTTGATGCAAGGCAAAGCACAACAAAAAAACTATGCACAATTTGCTAAAAGCTAGTGTAGTTTTGCAAAAGTTAAATTTAGAAATAAACAAGTTATTATGCAAACCTTGCATTATTTCAATAATACGTTTATTTCACATTAGTAGACTTGTCAAAATAATTACTATATCGACTTATCGTTCAATACATGAGAGCTGGAACAATCACTGGGGGTTCATATTTATCATGGGCACTTTTTCTTTCTGTTTTTGTAATTTTTTTGTACTTTGTAAGATTTCAGCTGAAGCTGAAGTTTGAATAAATAACTTCTATGACTCATCAAGTGTTTCATGTATTTATTGCAGCTCAGTTCATTACCAGTACTGTACATATAGAATAGTGTTTTTTGGGGAAAATTCCTGCTTCAGGGTTTTTATGTCAGTGGCATAATGGTTTTAATGTCATGTCATTTATCGCCTATATTTTCTTCAGCCATATATTGTATTTCAAAATGTGTTATCATGACAGGCCTACACATAAGTTGTTCCTTTAAACCTGGGTATGAAATAATCAGATGGAGAATTTATGTTTGACAGTTTAGGACTCTTAATTCCTAAGCAAATAGATTCAACCAAACATTTAATAAAAATGTTGTCCATGTGAAATTGCTCACAGATATAAAGGCTCCCCTCCTTTAGTGCATGTTTGGTTTGAAAGACCCCGAAAAATATGCATTCTTACTGAGCAGGTTCACCTCTCCAAATATCTGATCTGCAACTTGCAACAATAATGGTGCCACTTGCCAAACTGTGGAACATTGTAAGCAGAGTCTTAACATGTCCATGTTGGTGGCAGATCTTCTGCTAGAAAAATACATAGTGCACCTTTAAGTTATCAATTTCAAGCATGTAGCAAGATCATAGTACGTGTATATGTCTATGAGTATAATGGCAGAGATCTCATTTTACTCCAGTGCTTTGTCTAAAAAGTTGGCAAGTTTTGGGGTTGTCCGAGCAAAAAGGGCTGGAGGATAGAGAGATTCATGGTCCTCAATGTTGCTGTCAGGGTGCTGAAAGAGAGGAGAATAAGTTGAGATGTGCATCTTGGTAAATATCCGTCTGGTGTGTGTAGAAACCCAAACCTGCATGTGCAGTATAGTAAATGGGAGTCAGAGTGCAACTGTTTGGCCAGTTCCAGTTGGTGGTTGTTCATCAGTTTGTCATTGACAACAACTAGCAGAGGCTTGCCAGCACTGAGTGCCTCCAAGCAACTCCCTGCACCTGAGAGAGAAAACAAGCAACTTACTTTTCAAATAACTTCATATTTTCTTGAAAACAGTGAAATGCTGAATGGCATGAAACAGCTTTCGTTCCTACAGTCAGTAGCCTGATGCTTCTGTATTACCTGCATGACTGATGATGAGATGAGCGTTCTTGATATCCTCCGCGATTGAGTCCTTATAACGAAAGGTCTCCAGAGTGATGTGTGAACAGGTCTTAGATGTTGGAAAAAACGGTGCCTCTTCCAACTTGAAGAACCAGCCTCTCATATCCACGGTCTTTCAAAACCTACATAATTCATAGCACGATCTTATAAACGCAAAAACACAGATTTCCAGGCTTTAATACAATTCTAGTTAAAACATCTTATGTATTTGGCATTGGAAATACCCAGTATCCAAAACTGTGCATGATAATTACTTTTAGAGGCATTTCATGTACAGACCCCACAGTACATGCTGGACCTTTTGACTCTCGTCTGGACGGACCCTTTGGTCCTCGAGTTGAAAACTGTGTTAAAACTCTACCACTGTTAAAACCCCAGCACTGTTTTACTGTGCTTTCAAGCCGTTGCTCCTTGATTGTGGGTCGGGTTCTCCTCCACACAACTCTTTTTAAAGACACTTGTCTCGTAAAACGTTTGTTAGAGTATTATTCATTATTATTATTAATTTTAAAACGTATGTCTTCTAAAACCTGATCCATGTAAACCATTGTGAGCGTTCTCTCTCATCGTGGCGTGTTATGAGTTCAGAAAACTATTTCTATAGCTGAGAATATGTGATTGTGTTTTCCTCACCTCCACAGCAGCCGGGCTGATGATGGCTTCAATGAGCTCGTCAAAACTGGTGGTACCGACAGTCACGAACACGGTCTTCATGTTTGAACGCGATGAGAAATGACCCACCGT